>NC_142516.1:105145000-105295000 GCF_057876585.1 Rhinolophus sinicus
TATTTATTTATTCTACCAGTTTTTTCTCTTCTTTACAATCTTTAGGTCTCTTTGTTTTGCTGCATTTCTCTAAGACTGCCAGTACAATATTCAATAAGAGTAGTGAGTAGTGGTGGCAAATGTCCTCATCCTGTGTCGGACTTCTCATGAAAATGCTTCTCATGTTTCATCATTATAATGTTTGCTGCAAGGTTTTAGTAGATAGTCTTTATCATGTTAAAGAAGTCCTCTTTTATTGCTAGTTTGCTAAGACTATGACTTCTTCCCTCTTCTCCCTAATAGTTTCTCATTGAACTTTTTACATATTATTTCTCTGCGTCTGAGATGATAGTTTTCCTCCGTTTGTCTATTAATATAGGAATTTACATTGAGAAACTTTCCAATGTTAAACTTTTGGGATATTCCTGAGCTAAACCCTCTATTAGTAATATACTTTTAGTCTACTGCTGCATATTTTTACTTCACTATTTTTGCTTTCGTACCTGAAGTTTGCTTTTGGCCTTGAGTTTCTTTTTTTTACATGTCAAGGTTATACTAATCTCAAAAAAAAAAGTTGAATAGCTTCCCATGTTTTTCTTGCTCTGGAACTGTTTGTATACTATACAAATTACCTTGAAAATATACTATAGAATTCCCTTGAAAGTTTTGTAGAATTCATCTATACAACTTTATGGACTTGGTATGCTGGTAGTAAGAGGTGGGGATGTGTGGCATGCAGCTTTGGTAAGATCTTCAACTGTTCTTTTAAAATTTCTTTTTATACTTATTCCTCTATTTGGGATTTTTACTTCTTGAGCCTATTTGGTATTAAGTCTATAATTTCAATTAGATATTTGTGGTAAATATTGCTATCAGTACAAAATATTTCTCTTTGTCTCTTATTGGTTTTCATATTAAATTCTCTTTTGTTCCATATGAATGTTTCTTCTTATATTTGCTCGTATGTCTTCTTACATCCCTTCAAGCTTTCAATGATATTTTGTGTGATTTAAGTCGGTCTCATATTTAAAAATATTATAGCTAGGTTTTGCTTGTAATCCAGTCTGAGAGTCTCTTTTAATAAGATTAACACGTTCACGTTTTTTTGTGATTTTTAACATATTTGGCCTTGTTGTCATCTTACTAACCTTGTTTCTCTTCGTATCTTTCAGATCTTATTTTTCCATTTTTCTTTTTAATTGAAGCTAACGCCAAGTTTTCTTTGTTCTACCTGTTTTTTTAATAGTATTCCATTGTGTATATATATCACAACTTTTTTTTTTAAGTTTTCTTTCTGTTTTCTTTTTAATAGAGTACCTTTACAGTTTTAACACAGTTCTTAAATTTGTTTTTTTAACAGCTTAAATTTAATTAGTATTGATATCCTCCCTATGAAGAACTTAGTTTGCCTCTACTTTACTTTCTTTGATCTTGCAGCAATCCCTTACATCTCCCCTTCAAAAAAAGAATATAATTTTCTATGGTTTTATTTTCTAGCATTTTTGTTTCATTTGTTATTAGCATACATTTTTAATCTGTTTGTCTAGCATTAATGTATTTTACTCATTTATTTGCTCACTATTGCTTCTTGTACCTCAGTACTTCTTTCTAGGTTAGTTCTTACTCAGGAAGTACATCCTTATTTCTTTTAGAGAGTCTCTGAGTGGCTCTTTGAGTGTCTGTAAGTCTCTCTTTTTAATCCTCACTGTTGAAAGGTAGCTAGGCTGAAATAATATTCTGGGTTCAAACTTATTTTCCCTTAACATGTTGCATCTGGCATTTTTGATGAGACATTCAATTATCAGTCTGATATACATTCCTTTCAGATAATCTAGATTTTTCTGGAAGCTTCTTGATTTTCTGAAGTTTGTCCACAGTTTGTTTAGTGGTGTGTATTAAGAATTTTATCCTGCTTGTTATTTGTTACTCAGTGGACCCTTAGTGGGCTTATTTGTTTTCCAGATCTGAGAAGTTCTTGGTCATTATTGCCTCTTCATTCTATTTTATCCCTCCTTTTATTATTTCTTTGCTCTTTGCTTTGAGTGAAATTACTCAACTAGGTCTTCCAACCTACTAACTGGCTCTTTATCTGTGCTGTCATTTAGTCATCTGTTGAGTTTCTTCAACAACTGTTTTTAGATTCTAGATGGTTATTTCTCAAAATTGTGTGTTATTCATGGATGAGGTTTCCTTCTTTTGCTCTTTGAGGATGTTAAATACAATAACATTTGTTTTAAAATTATTTTCAGGATGCTCTATTAATTCTCCTCTTGAATTTAAGTCCATCAGTTTGGGTTTGTTAAATCTTTCATGGTGTAGCTTTACTCAAATGTTTAATGACTCTCGGTTGTGCACTCATCTCCTCTGAGATGATTTGCTCTTCCATTTGCCATGTTATGATGGTGGTTGGCAATATCTCTGCAGCATCCCATCTGTTTCCTTTCCCCAGAGAAGTTCCACAGACTTGGTCCATAGAGAATTCCCTTTTTGTTTTCAGCATTACTGTATAAATTTTTAATTTTTTAAAAATACTCTAACATTTCTGTGGGTTTGGTGAGGGAGTAGGGGAAGAATTTATCATATGTTGACTAACATCTTAAGATTGAAAATTGTTGATCTTTTTTTGACCTATTAGAGCCACCTGTAAGTGTATAATTTAAGGAATAGTGTGTTTCCCCGAAAATAAGACTTAGCCAGACAATCACCTCTAATGCGTCCTTTGGAGCAAAAATTAAATAAGACCCTTATTTAATTTTTGCTCCAAAGGACGCATTAGAGGTGATTGTCTGGCTAAGTCTTATTTTCGGGGAAACACGGTACGCATAAAGCATATTCCAGCATTATTATACTGAAAAAATAGAAACAATCTAAATGTTCAGTATAGAGGTTTATTTATAGTACTAATTAATAATTTATTAAAGTTTAATTATTAAAATTCTTTAGTATATTTTTAATTTATGAATTATTGACAAAGTGTATTATACAGTCACTTAAAAGTCATATTACAGAAAGATATTAATGATGGGGCAAAATGCGTGATATGTTATAAATATGTGTACTAAAATCCATATTTTATTTTAAAAGTCTACTTACTAAAAGAATAATAATTATTGCTAGCATTTCTTGTGTCCTTTGTATGTGCCAGGCACTGTTTGAAGTAAGTCTTATCCTCACTGCAACCTTATGAGGTAGTTAGCATTTTTATCCTCATTTTAAGTTTTTATCAAGTATTTGTAAAGTGGGTGTAGTTTATGTTAATTAAAAATATATTAAATATGATTGAGTCTTAATTTCTCTGTAATTTTCCTAATTCTGATATTTTGCACATTTTTTCCAACTAATAAGTGTTCTTTTTCCATAATAGTTCGTGCTGTTTTAAAAGATAGAGCTATTGTTATATAACTACCTCTTCTTTCTTGAATATTTTTACAATTATGAACCATTCTTTATTGTTTTTGTGTTTTTGTGTTTTTGGTTTTTTTTACAGAATGTTTCATGAATTCATGGACCAAAAGATGGAGTTGGTATTTGTTTTTAAAAAGATATTGTCAGTGATCTGATACAACTATAAATACTTAATTGATGAAGACTCATGGACTTGTCATTATGTTGGACTAGTCATTTCTGAAAGTTTCTTCAACCACATTTCTATTTGAAAATTAGAATGATATGATGATGTATTTACTCTGAGGACTACAAATTTCATAGAGACCAAGGTTGGATTCCAGTTACATTCTTCAATCAAAGTGATTCAGTCCTTTGATAAAATTAGTTTTGAAGAGTTTTATGTTAATAAACGACACCAAAAGATGGGAGAAAAAAATGGTAGGTTGAAAAACCATTGTTAAACTTTCTGTTTAAAAGTATATAGACTACTTAATGAAGCTGAATTGTGGAATTTTCATGGTATTTTATTGCAAATGACTTTTCTGAATTAGAAGGAATTAAGGGTTTATTCATAAATAAAGTCCATAGCTTATAGCCATTTCCTTAGTTTTTACCTGATGTCTTTTTCTGTTCCAGGATCTCATTCAGAATACCACATTACATTAACTTGTCGTGTCTCCTTAGGGTCCTCTTGGATGAAACAGTTTATCAGACTTCCTTGCTTTTGATTTTGTAGGATTTTTTTTTATTGAAGTATTTGTTAGAATGCCCCTCTGTTGGAATTATTGACTGACTTTTTTTCCTCATGATTACACTGAGATTATAGGATTTGGGGAGGAAGACCATAGAAGTAAAGTGCCATTTGTACCTCATTGTATCTCTGGTACATGTTATCAACATGATTTATCACTTGTTGATACCGAGCTTGATCACCTAGCTGGATCACCTAGCTGACATAGTGTTATCTGATTTCTCCACTGCAAATTACCTTATTTTCCCCTCTTCCCTGCTATACTCTTTGACAGGAAATTACTATGTGCAGCTCACACTTAAGTGGGGATTTATTCTCCCCCCCCTTTTTTTTCTTCTCCCCCTTTTTAATAACAATATCTACATTAATTATTTGAAATTCATCCGTAAGGGAGATTTGTCTTCTTTCCCCCACCTGGGTATTTATTCAGTCATTTATGTATATTAGTATGGAGTCATAGATACTTATTTTATACTTTGGGTTGTAATCTAGTATAGTTTTATTTTGTTACTCAAATTGTCTCAAGATTGGCCATTGGGAGATCTTTCAGTTGGCTCTGTGTCCCTTTGACATATCCCCATCAATGTCAATGGGTTTTGTTTCGTTTTGCTTGTTTTTGTTCTTTAGCACTTCTTTATTTTTTTACATTAGAAGATGCTCCAGGCTCATTTTGTATATTTCCTGCTCTATTCCTAGAATCAGCCATTTCTTGAATGAGCCCTGGTTCCTTTTATTGGAGAATGGTAGTAGAAACTATGATCTGGGCAATAGGTGTGCTCGTTGTTACTGGGGTGTCGTTGCTTTAGGCCCTCTCAGCTGAAAGCATGGAAATATACGTGTATACTAACCTATATATACACATACCTATACATATTTTTATATGAAACCATGTATATCTATATTAAGCTAACCATGAGTTTATATTGATGTCTCCAACTCTAGTACATTACAACATGGATCATTCTAGCCTACTCTCTCGTTGCTTTTATCTATAAACTCTTACTCCAGCAATGAGACATGTGGCTTCCACCATCTGTTATCCATTTACTTAATTGCTCAATTCCAGTATACATGCACGCCTCAGAGATATTGTGGGTTTGGTCCCAGACCACCACAAAACGTAAGTATCAAAGCTAGTCATAAGTTTTTGGCTGGTGGAGGATCTTGCCTCCAATTTGTAAATGTAACATCTGTGAAGCCCCATAAAAAGAAGCTCAATAAAACGAGGTATGCTTGTATACGTATAGCAGTATCAGAAATGTAAATTATTCCCAGGGGGGAAACTATAGTACTTGTGCACAGTTCCTTTTACCGTTAGTCTTACAGACTCCACTTATTTCCAGTTATTTAGGTCAATACCTTTTACACATAGCCCTTTGGTGAGATTGTGTATACATTTTTAATACAGGTACATTCTTTTATCACAGTCTGTATTCCTTCCTGGGATCCCTGATCTCTTAAATGATAATGTGGTTTAAATGGTTAAAAATAATTACAAAAACCGCAGTTACTTTCACACCAACCTAATATTTTAAAATTTGCATACATTATGGCTTACTCTTTGTGCTTTAAAGTTTTTTCGGTTTTGACAAATGCATAATGTCATGTATTTACCATTATAGTATTATGCAGGATAATTTTAATGCCCTTTAATGTACTTGTAATATATGGGTTATTATGCAGGTCATAGTACTAATTTCACTAATTTATCTAGGCCAGTGGTTCTCAAACTTTCTTTTGGTCTTGGGACTACTTCATACTCTTTAAAGTTTTAAAACCCCTAACAGCTTTTGTTTATGTGAATAATATATGTTCGTATTTACTGTGTTAGAAATTGAAACTGAGAAGCTTTGAAAATGTTATTGGCTCATTTAAGAATAATAGTAAACTCACCATGTTAACAAATTACATTTTTGTGAGAAATAACTATTTTCTAAAACAAAAATGAGTGAGAACATTATTTTACATTTTTACAAATCTCTTTAATAGTTGGCTTAATAGAAGGGAGATTCTCATATCTACTTCTGCATTTAATCTGTTGTGATATGTTGCTTTTGCTGAAATATATAAAGAAAATGAAGCTTCACACAGATAAGAAATTGGAAAAAGAAAGAATATTTTAATAGACTTTCAAATAATTGGATATTTTTCTTTGATACAACTATGGAATTCAACAAGTAGTCGTTCCTTCAAGGTTAGTTATAGTGTGGAATCTGAACTCATATCAGTGAGATTTTACACTGTTACATTAAAATTCATTGGTCTGTTGTACACTTTTCTTTTATACATGTATGATTTTATAACATCATGCATTGGCCACTTAGAAAATATTGGTTTAGTGAATTATGCAGATTTTTTTCAAATGTTTACATATTTCATCACACACTATTTAAAATTCACATTTGTTAATATTGCTACCAGTCTCATCAAAGAGTGATTAATTATTGAGAAGCTGTCAAGCTTATCATAGCAGAATACAAAGTTTCCAAATTTCCCATTTCACCTTGGTAGCTTGAATTTTATTATTAGTAACAAATGCTGTCAATTTTGTCCTTCAAATGATAATCGAACTTTGTTCATTTTCAAGAAAATGTGTGCCAAACACCTAAATATGAAAACCCATCATTTTTATTAGTGGTTCTTTTAAGTAAAAATAATTTTCCCTGAAAAACAAAAGCAGTTAAATTAACTTATAATTCGAACAATCTCACTAGTGCTTTTTTGGAGACAGACACTGTACTGTGGTAATCATTTAGGTTCTTTATCAAGGACATCCTTAAGTGAAATTGATGGTGAAGAATGCAATGACTTACTGGTAGTTTGGTGCTCCTGCCTTGGTTTAAACTAAGACACCAGCACTTATACTCATCATTTCTTTTGTATCATCAATGTCAACACAGAAAAAAAAAGACAAATAATGTCTTAGTTTTACTGTTAAAATAGTTTGATCTAGCATATTTTCTGAAAGGATTTTGGGACACCCCCACCCCCCCCGGAGTTCGTAGACCACACACTTTGCTGATTGATCACAGGCTCAGAGATGTCTTAGAGATCTTCTACACCAATGCCCTGAAGCTCCTCAAGGAAGATATAGGTATATAATTTTTAAAAAGAAACGTACATATATTTCTGTGTTCCTGGGTCATTATCAATGTATTTGGTAAGCATTCCATAAATATTCATCTAGTAAATGAATTCAGATCAGTGTGATTCATGAGCGTTGCCTATTTACAGAGACAGTCTATCTCAAGTGGCATTGAGAGACAAATAGTGTAACTATAATTTGTCTTCATTCTTTACAAAACTGCTATATTTATGATTATGTTCTTGCAATAAATAGTCATATCTAGCTAAAAGAACAAGTTGGACAGACAGTATTTATCAGATAGCACACTTCATTTCTGGAGGCAAATAGCCCCAATATTAGTATACTAATTTGATTTTCAATTCAAGTGCCTGCTCCTGTATTCCTTGTAACTGTCTTCTAGTGAAATATACTGAAGTATTTACAGTCTTAGATTATAACTCTCAGCATGCGGACAGTGTGCAAAGAAATAAAGGAACAAGAAACTAAAATTGTTTACATTGTTGTAACCATCTATGCAGTCTATAGTTGAAATGTTTCTTCTTAGAAGTATGATACTCATTTAGTGTTTTTGTTCGAAAAGTTATTAACTGAATCTCGTAATCTCATTTATCAGATAGGTTACCTCTTTGTTACTGTGGTTAGAAGTTTCCATGGCAAAAAGACAAAAATGATCAAGAAGGAAGACATGAGGAACAAGTACTATTGAAATATGAGAGTTAAACCTAGAGTAATATGAGATAACAAAGATGTCATAAGGAACAATATATTAAAAACCCAGGACAAATAAGTATGAATTGCTTAGTTACATTCATTTATTCTGCAAGCAGATAGTTCCAGTATTTTCTGATTGGCTTTGTTTTTTTATATTGCCAGTGTCCTCTTTATTAATCCATTCCAAGACTTTCTAAATAATTCGTTGTAAGTATTTCCTATCAGAATAATTTGGTATCATGTACTGACATTTCTAACACAGTTTTAAATAATAGTCACTGTGAAACAAAAATTCACTGAAGTCCTGATTGCTGTCTTTCAGCATCACTGCTTATTTTCTCAAGCCAGGAGAGAGTTGTATATGATTCCAGAAGACTATAATGCTACAAAAAGCTATTCCTAAATACCTTTCAAAATCCTTCTTGTGTAGATGTCCACCTCAAATAAAGATAAATCCCTAGTATGAAGTATTGACTTATAGTCCTGAAAATAAATGGTAACAATAATCAATTAAGTGCTTTGACAAATAGTTTTGCCTAAAAGCAATGATTTTTGTTAGTTATCTGTCAGTGAAAAGTGGAATGATTTTAAGGATTCTGAGAAAGCCCTGCTTCAGAAAATATTTTCCCCACTTAGCTGAATGATCTCTAAAATTCCACAATTAAAGAGTAATTCGTTTTGTTAAATTGTATGCAGTAATTTCTTGCTAACTACCCCGTGCTTCTCTGCACATCTACTCTGTGAGGTAGCTGCCGTTATTCCAATTTTATAGAGATACAGTCACACAGCTACCATGTTTCCCCGAACATAAGACCTAACAAGACCATCAGCTCTAATGCGTCTTTTGGAGCAAAAATGAATGTAAGACCCGATATATTATATCATATATTATATTATAAAATAAGACCGGGTCTTATATTCATTTTTGCTCCAATAGACGCATTAGAGCTGATGGTCCAGCTAGGTCTTATTTTCAGGGGAAATATGGTAATAAGTGGCAATGCTGGGATTCAAACCCAAATGTATCTGAACTCCAAAGCCCAGAGTGTTAATCACCACTCCTGTTCTTCCACTGATTCCTGGGATGCTGCTCCTGGAGTTTCCTTCCACCTGTGTGCTGCTGTCCCCATGATTCCTTTTTCTTGTACTCATCCCTTACATGTTGATGTTCTACAGAAGACCCTCTTATTTTCTACACATTCTCTCTAATCACATCTATTCTGTGGCTTCAGCAAGTGTTTGTTTGCTATAGATTCCAAAGTTTGTATATCTGGACCAGATCTTACTCTGGAACCTGTGTACCCAGTTTACTTGTCCTACTTGAATTTCTTTTTTTGTTAAAACTTTTTTTTTAAATTTATTTTATTTTATTGGGGAATGTTGGGGAGCAGTGTGTTTTTCCAGGACCCATCAGCTCCAAGTCAAGTCATTGTTTTCAATCTAGTTGTGGAGGGTGCCGCTCACTGGCCCATGTGGGAATCGAACCGGCGATCTTGGTGTTATGAGCGCTGTGCTCTAGCCATCTGAGCCAACTGGCCTTCCCATACTTGAATTCCTTATATGTGCCTCTACCTTTATTCCCTATCTCAATGCATACCATTCCTATACATATAGTTGCCTGAGTCAGAAACTTAGAAATCATTCTTGATTCCTCCCCATTTACTGCCACATGAGTGGTCTTTCTAAGAAACAAATCTAATCATGTAAGATACTTAAACCTCTTGAGTGGCTCCCCATCGCCTTCCATTTAAAAATGAAGTTGCTTAGCATGGCACACAAGGCCCTCTATGTCATGGCCCTTATCTACCTCTAAAGTATTATTTCTCATTCCTTTTGTCCTCACATTGCATTTGTTTCAAATGCTGAAACCTTGTCTGAGCTGTGCTATGGGGAATTAAAAGTAGGCTTAGAGTCTTGTGTAGTACACATCAGCCAGAATGGTAATAGGGAAACGGCACCTCTCCTGAGGCTGCTTTGGTGGCAGCACCTCTAATTAGCCAGAGATCCCTTTTGGATAGGTAACTGCCAGAGAGAGTTGGGACTCTGAGGCCTAAGCCTCTGACGAAGAGTCTCACTCCATTGCCAATCTTACAGGTTCTGGGTTTAAGTTTTATTGAGAAAAATATTTTTTGTAAACTTACTAAGCTCTCTGCCCATTAATCCTCCTAATGGTTTCTCAAGTGACCTTTTTAAAGTGAAATTATTATGTTCCTCCTTTGCTTAAGTCCCTGTTAATTTTAAACATTTTATACATTAATTTTAACATTTTATATATAAATTGTGTTTAATCTTTTAGATATTTTTGTGACTTTTAAACGTGGTGTAAGTGAGATTTGGCTTTTGCCAATTTATTTTAATTATCTTTCTCATATATTTGTTTTTAGCTTTAAAAGGATTATTTCTCTAGGAAGTTTCTAAGGTGTTAGCTTGGTGGGCATCTGAAATGTTGGCTCATCTATATAACTCTAAAAAATTGAAGCATTTTGTTTCATGTACCCTGTTTCCCCGAAAATAAGACCTAGCCGGACAATCAGCTCTAATGCATCTTTTGGAGCAAAAATTAATATAAGACCGGGACTTATAGTAAAATAAGACCGGGTCTTATATTATAGTAAAATAAAACCGGGTCTTATAATAAAATAAGACTGGGTCTTATATTAATTTTTGCTCCAAAAGACGCATTAGAGCTGATTGTCCGGCTAGGTCTTATTTTCGGGGCAACACGGTAATTATTTAAAAGTTAATATAAAAGACATTTTAGAAAGCATTAGTTTTAGACGTTTAATTATTTCAGCAATTGTTGAAATATTTCATTCAAAACCATCCACTTCCATACTCAGTGCAAGTCGTATTCCTAAAACTTTTCAAATGAGTGTGTGTCTATATATACGTGCACTGCCTGTCTGCAATGAAGTCATTCCTTCTGTTTTCCAGTTAAGAAATAGTGTCACTACGTTTTCAACATGTTTTTTAAATTAGCAGAGATAAATGAGATAGATCATATTCCTAGTTTCTAGTTATTTGTAAAGAAATAATAACCAAAATTTTTTTCTTCAAAGGAAGTGAAAGACCATTTAAATTTGATTTTATTTAGAAACCAAGTGGATTTCTTGTAACATGTATTGTGGGGAAATTAGTCTATTTCTGTTGAGATCTTATGCTACTCACTGATTTATATTTTAGGTGATGCAAAGACTTTCTGGATGCAGCTGGAAGATGATGGAAAAGTGGACATCATGTTTGAGCAAGTGCAAAATGTGCTACAGTCACTGAAACAAAAGATCAAAGATGGGTCTGCCACGAATAAAGGTATGAAGCAATAAAAACTTTCAGTACATTTAATGCTAAATGTAACCCACTGGCATGTAGTGTAATTCTATTTCTAGTACTATTTGTTTTAAAAGTCAAATAATTTCTTTGTTTCTTCCTAAGAGCATAATATCAGTACTATCTGTTTTTTTGTGTGTGCATGCTCTGTTTCTATAAAAACTTGCTGTTACCGTACCATGAATATTTTATAAAAGTGGGTGAAGATGCTGGCTTTGAATAGTAGCTACTGAATTTATCTCTTTTTATCTCAGTCTACCTTTTATCCCTCATTTTATTTTTCCTTTTCATCTTTTTTTTGGTGGGGAGGAATATTGCAAAAGTAGTATGTGCTCATTGTACAACTTTTGGTACATATAGATAATATAACAAAAATTATCCATGACCACATCATTCAGAGACAACTAGTGTTTTTTTAAACACAGAAGTACACATAACTATATTTCGCCTGCTTTATACAGAACTTGCCTTACTAGCAGTCTTCCGAAAGCAAAACTTTCATTCTACGTAGGCAGTCAGTTCATTCATCCAAGTTTTTATTTTTTCTATTTCTTTATCTTCAACCCTGGTTGGTTGTAGAACATAAGACTTTAATGTGGAAACCTCCTTGATTCCATCACGACATAAGATGTTTAAGTGAATTTTCCCCCAGACTATTCTTCATTTTGCCTCAGACTATTCTGAATACCTTCTGGGTGTTCTTAATGCATTAGTCTATTATGTGCTTATCCCAAAAATTAGTACTGTTTTTCATTTTAATATTCCTTGTCATTCCTTCATGAATCAGATATACCTAGGTTTGAATCCAGTTCTACTACTTCCTAAGCAATGTTGTAGAAAAATAGCTTAACCTCAGCCTCAATTCCCTTGTCTCGAATGCAGATAATCATAAGAACTGTTTTGTCTTTGGATACCCCTGGTCATTTGCAGAATATGAAAGAATTCATAAGGCACAAAGGAATAGAAGTTAGAAAGTTTATTTAAAAAGAAAGCGGCTGGCAGAGAAGCTGCCAGAGGCAGAGTCTTAAGCAGACAACTGCACTGATCTTTAAATGAGCTTTTTCTTATATAGGAAAGAGTAGATAAATTTCCTTATAATAGAGGATGTGATATCTAAACTCAGGATGTTTTACATATAGATTGAAGTCATTTGATTGGCATATGCTGGTTATGTAACTAGTTTCTTTCTGTGCATGCTCTTACCCATAATGCATCTAGAAAAACCCATGGGGCGGGAGGGTGGGGGGCAGCCATAATGTTCATTCTAATTATATTATATTATAATGAGGCTGGAGTTCACGTTATGGGCAGGCTCCAGCAGTCTGCACAAGCTGGAAAGCTATATCGTTCTGATTATCTCCTTTCTAAGGGTGTTTGGACAGTTTAATTTATCTTGTGTGACACAGGCCTGGGTGGTCCCTGGGGAGTAAACACAGGCCTGAGCGGTCTCTGGGGAGTGGATGTAAAGTACTGATCACTTTTCGGTAACTTTTTCTGCCTGAGCAAGAACCTCTCAGAGGAGTTGTGAAGATTAAAATGAGTAAATGAGATAAAGTGTGTAAAATGTTTGACATAGTAGCTGGCACCTTGAATAAAGGTGACACTGCTGTTAATTGTTTTTATTCTTTTTTCCTTCCTGAACAGAATATATCCAAGCAATGATTCTAGTGAAGGAAGCAACCATAAGTAACAATTCAACATTGGTAAAGGGTATGTACATTTCTAAACCCAATCTAGAGTGTTCTCTGGTATTTTCTTGATCAGAAGCAGGCCTGCCTTAATTATGTCAGGTAACTAAATATAATTTAAAATAAAATTATAAGACCTATACTGGTAAATTATATAAATCAGTTTCCCCATTAAATGAAAATTCCTACCCATCCAGAGATGGGAAATGCAAAGCCTCCTAGGGAAAGAATGAACAAATATGTCTCTTCTTCAGAAAAGCTTTCCCTATAAGGGCAAATAGAATTCTAAGACTAGAAACTACTATAATCCTGCTTTGTGTGAAGAACCATACTAGAAAAGTGTATTCTGGAATAGATAAATTGGTGGGAAAATTTTTCATTGCTAGATTATTATTAGACAGTCTTCCAAACTCTAAACAAATTTGTTTTAGAAGATACATCAAAGATAATGTACCAGGACTAGAAAAATAGAAAGTTACTTTATTGGAATCACTATCCTATAAATCTTAGTCACCACTAATTTGCTAAAGTGTTAAGGAAGTACATTTACTGGATTATAATTACTGCTGCTAAGTATTATCAACAAATTGTAATAATTTTAACTGTCATAATTTGATGCCTTAAGGTTTTAAATCTCTGAAAACACACCCTAGCATCATCAGTGTATTTTAAAGAAATCTTTTCTTATTCCAAAGTATTCTCAATTTTAGTAGCTAACATATTTTTAGAATAGTGGCTTTTTTAAGAAAACAGCCTTTTGCAGTATCCTTTAGTAAGTAGCACTTGGAATCAACACACCAGTAAGGGATTGCATTAGTTTTGTAAGAAAGACGCTTTTAAATGCTTGAATGCAGGAAATGGTCAGAGGAACTAATTCTAAACAATGTTTTGTTTTGTTTGGTTGGGTTCTTTTAAAGTAATTTCATCAATAGAAATGCTAAATATTATTTCACATTTTTATATAATTCATCTGAAATGTAATGAATTTATCAAAATAAGTATGTGCTTGCCAGTGGTAGGTAGAGCAATGTTTATCAGTAAGTAATTAGAGAGTTAAGTGATTGACATTTTTGGCAAACACAAGAATTAACAACTTTCTACTAATGCAGTTTCATGTTAGTATTTAAAAAGAATACTGAGACTGGGAGAAATAAAAGGATTTGGTGTTAGGTCAAAACAAACCATCCCAGATCCAGCCTAGACTCCACAAACCACTAATTACCTTTATTTTTCTTGCTTATGTATAACAAGCTGTAAATATTTGTTGTGTCCCCATACAAGGGATTGGGTATATTATCCATTTTCTTGAGAGGAATTATAACTTTTTCCATTAAATCCACAGTTTATTTCTATATTGTAGTCATGTTAGAGAGTAAGAATAGATGAGTAGAAAAAGAAAAAGAAAAGAGAAGAAATGAAATTAGTGCAGAAAGATATAGGAGAGATTTTAAAAAGTATGAAAAGAAATGGAAAGACAAAAAGAGGTACCCAAATAGCCTACCTCACCCTCTTCATAAAAGTAGGTAACAGTAAAACAGTGAGAAAACAAAAGATACATAAACTTTCCATTGGTGACCGTTTTATAGAGCCTTTAAGAGTTATGTTATTTTTCTATAAAATACAAGCAGAAATAGGGATACCTGATGTTCACCTTAAAGGTTGATAGTTCAGACCAAACTAGAGTTTCTGCATTAGAAATCTCTTCTATCCTAAGTTATATTTTCATCCTATCTCATGTTTTTAAAATATTAACACTTAATTTTTTTACTCCATCTTGAAATTTTAGTATGTTTACACATTTAAGGGCTCCTTATATCTCTAGTCAATAAAGATATTACTTAGATATTACAGTGAAGGATTTTTTAAGTTGGTGTACTTGTTATTTACTTTTGTACTTTTCCCATGTAGATCATAAGCCTGTGACCCAGAATGAACAGGAAAACAAATCAAGTTCATTGCCCTCTACGTCATATGAAGACTCCTTTTCAGAAGACTGTACAGTTCTGTATGTATATAAATTAAATTCGTTTACATTGTTAATGCTTTTGTTCCAAAAAATCATTTGACAGGTAGACTATATATATAAAAAACAATTCTTTCCCATCAAATGCTTTAAAAGTTGTAAATTTTAGTATTTTATGTAGGATAAAGGTTCATGAGTCCCTTACTAGGTTATTTATTTGTTAATATCCCTAGGTAGTCAAGTCTTTTAGTTAAAGTTTAGCTTGTCTTTGTGTATATTATTAACATACTGAAACCTACCAAGTTGGTTATTTTTTTAACTAGAAAATTATTTTCCCTGATTGTTTCTTTTAAAATAGAATAGTATTAAAAAGGATCAAAGTATCTCTTTCAGTTTTAGTTCAGTTTTTTAAATGCAGAACAGCTCTAAATTAGTATCAGAAAGTTTATGAGAATAGGTGAAATTTTTCTGACGTTTGCTTTCTTCTTTTACCATTGATTTCAGTAAAGATTTCTTAGCATAAAGTCGAATTGTATAAGGAAATCTGGTACTCTCACATTTAATCTTTATTTTTAGTAGATAATGCCTGCACTAAAACTTTCAAGTACTAGTTAAAGTTTCTGAAAACAATTTCTGCTAGGGCAAGGAACAGAATTTCAAAAAACAAAAAGTGTCTTTAGAAAGAAAGTTATCAAGTTGATTGTCCTTTTAGCTACATATTAAAATGACCAAAAAAAAAAGTCAACTGAGAATTCTTTTTTTTTCTTGTCAGTGTTTATGAGAGTTGTGGATTGGCACTATCATATGTGATTTGCGTTTATAAATATTAGAGATATCATTGTAGTTTGAGTCTGAAAGACTCATAGAACTTATTTTAAAATGCCCTCAGAGAAAGCTAAGTTCAGTTTTAAAACTCTTTAACTGGTCATTTCAGTAGCTAAATTCTGACCTTCTGATATACGATACGATACACGTACAACATAAAATTTCATTACCTCTTAAAAAACAAATTCAATTACTCTAAATCACTAAAATATAAGATTCTTTTTCATAGAAATTACCATCACACTATCCCCCATCTTATATTTAGATAATTTTAAGCCTACTTGCAGGACTTAGTTTATTCTTGTTAAGTGCCTCCCTCTTTGGTTTTAAGTTCATTATCCTAGCTTATCAGAGTCCTCTGGAATTTTGAATCTCTTATCTATATATTTTCTATGTAGCTTTTCATCTTGCACAAATATATTAAATAAGTTTTCTAGTCTTTATTATAGCTCACTACTAGAGACCTCTTTTCATTACTCTTCAGAAAGAATTGTTCGACCAACTGTGAATTTATTTACCTCTTTCATTGTCTCACCTACATTTCTGTTTTATAAGGCTATCACGAGAAGTCAAGGTTCACTACTATAGCATTCTATGTTGTTACCAAACTTTTAGCAAACCTTATCAAAAAAGAGAATTAGGTTAATTTGAACTTTTTCTTACCTAGTCCACGATGGCTTTTCAAATTGTAAGTATTTAAAAGTCATATGCTTGATTCTCTTTTCTAGAATTGCTTATGGATCAGAATAAGCTACGCATTCTGTACTGTGTGCAATGTTACCTTTTTTAAAAAGAAATCAGGGCAGCATTTTTACATTTTTCATTTATATTTGAAACTTTTTTCAAGATCTTGAGAGATTTAATTTCTTCGGGCCTGGAATCTTAAATATGTTTAAATAAACTAGCATTCTAGGACCGACCCTTTTTAACTATCACAGACTTCAGTTTCTTCTTTTCATTTTTGTCTGGCCTTTCCAACTTGAGGGCTGGCTATACTATAGATAGAAAAGACAAAGGCAAATTGTTTTTGAGCTTGTCGTTCTCTCTCTCATCAGTTAACCTTATACAGTCTTTCCCCTAACAGATTGTCTTCTTGTTCAAACATAGCTTTAAAAATTTTGTTGTTTTATTAACATTTTTGGAAACCTTAGTTCTTAGTAGGTTTGAGCCTTTGTGACACTTTTTTTTTTTTAAGATTTTTTTTTTTTTAATTGGGGAAGGGGGACAGGACTTTATTGGGGAACAGTGTGTACTTCCAGGCCTTTTTTCCAAGTTAAGTTGTTGTCCTTTCAATCCTGGTTGTGGAGGGCACAGCCCAGCTCCAGGTCCAGTTGCCGTTTCTAGTTGCAGGGGGCACAGCCCGCCATCCCTTGCGGGAGTCGAACCGGCAACCTTGTGGTTGAGAGCCCACTGGCCCATGTGGGAATCGAACCGGCAGCTTTCGGAGTTAGGAGCATGGAGCTCTAACCTCCTGAGCCACCGGGCCGGCCCCTGTGACACTTTTCTTATAGTTTTACACCAATATTTTATATCCATAATTGGTCTTCTCTCTTTATTTTGTACATATTCTTTTAAAAACCTGAGCTTGCTAGAGAAACTAAATTGGCTTCTCTGCTTTCCCATGTCATTAGGATTATTTGTAATTGCATAATCAGAATCTGGTTTCCTTAGAACCTACAATTCTTATTACAGTATTTCCACTCAGAGGCTTTGTTCATGAGATCATACCTAACTTTGAGTTGAACTTTCTGAGATCGTCTCATATGAAGGGACATGTCAGGATTTTCTTCCATAGCCATTACGAGTTCCAAGGCCACATTTCATTCTTGACCAGAATTATGTTTAAATGATCTTTTTTTGTATCTCCCTATGAAGATCATGAGTTTGTTACTTGTTTTGCTTACAGAAGCTAAACCCCTAGTAGGCCAGTAGTCACATAAACTGGCAACTAAATGGTGACTAAGCCACAGGTTCTCAAACTCCAGCTGAATTTGCTCTATGTCACACAATTTGTCAGTGGCAAACCAGAGTGAAAAATCTTAGGTCTGACAGGAAACTGGCTTTATGTATTTTATTCTTGAGTTTAATTTAATTTTACTCCATATAAGTGAGCTACAACATAGGTATATGTGAACACAAATTTATTCCAATGGTGATTCTTCGACAAAGATAGGTACTTTTGTGATGTTAGGAACCCTGGCTTAATTCTTTTTCTTAGCCAAGTACTTTGGTTTGTCAGGAACACACATCTATCTACTCAAGTCAGCTTAAGTAGTGGAAGTTATTAGAAATATACCAGTTGTGCAGCTTTGGCTAACACATGGTGAAAATGGGCTTGCCCCACTGCTAAAAGACAGGTGAATTTAAGCCATTTGGCTTTTCGTATGACATGCACACTGACACCCAAAAGGATTTTTTTTAAACACACACATACACAATCACACACACACAAACACACACACACATAAATAAAATAGGTGTTCAAGAACAGAAAAATGTAACACAGCAGGCCGTATACGGACTAGAACTGAAACTAGAAAGTCAGTACCTGAGGTCAAGGTGCACATTGCTTAGATCTAGTTCTCTCTGTATGTTATCAATTAGTTCTTCTGTTCCCACATAGTCTGACATAGGCTGCCCTAGCTGAACAAGACATGATCTTCTTGTTTGAGTGTTACCTCATGATATTCTTTATATATCTTAATATAAATTTTTGAGAGGTTATAAATCACCCAGTATGAATACGTGATCAGACAGATTTGTGTACTCTGAAATTAAAATGGCCACCTTTCAGAAGATGACCAAAGATGTGTCTATTATAGCCTTCACATTCATTTTTTGAAAGTATGCCCTTTCAGAGGTCATAAAGGGTAAAATGACTGTATACCTCAGACTTGCTAAAAGCTGGGAAATCAATTGGCAGTCTCTGAAGCCATGCTCTGCCTTGTAGTTCAAGTTGTCTAATGACAAAACAGTTCTCAAGCCACATACAAACTGAGAGGCTCCTACCCAGAGGCTGACAAACAGGTGCAGACAATACAAGATCACCTTACTTACCTACCTATTGTTTGTTTGCCTCCAGTATTTTGGGGGAGGTCAGTAACTAGGTTGATAACACTATGCATAAGATTGGTTTTCTTTACATTTATTTTTTCCAGTAATGTATCTTCATCCATATAAGAAAGTAAACCTTTGTCCCCATAAAATGGGATGGGAACTAGGTTACTTTATACCTGAGACTTTTGTAGTAAGTTGGTTTTCTTTCATTTGTTTTATGAAATGAGGCATAAATAAGAAAAGAATCATTTCTGAGGTCCATATCAGTGTTTCATTTCCATGTTTTATTTATTTTCTAACTTCTTAAATATAAAAACATACTTCTCCCTTAATTTTTATTAAATTAGTCACCAGGAAACCACTTTTAAGCCAGGTTGGCTAACTTTGTTGAAATCCTAAATTCCAAATTACAGATTTTACCGAATTTATTGCAAACTTTAGTTCAAATTGTTCTAATGGTACACAGAGGGTACCAAAAAAAAAAAAAAGAAAAAAGAAAAAACACGTATGCACAGTTTAAGAAAGGAAACAATTGTATTAAAATTACACTGATGGTAACTATTTTGAGCACCTCTTGTAATTACAAAAGTCAAATGTGGCTTGTATTTGTCTTTTGTTATCGGTTTATATTAAGTATTACAATTTTAATATAGTTGTTTCCTTTCGTAAAATGTGTATACATTTTTTTGGCACCCTTGTATTGTTCTACGAATAACTACCATATTTTACCATGTGCAATGCACTCCTGTGTATAATGCGTACCCATGTTTTTGGCCCAAACTTTCAGGGGGAAAAAAACCTTTTCATTTTAATTTTTTAATTCAAATTTTTATTTATTTATATTTAGGTACTTGTTTTTTGTATTATAAAGGAATTTTAGCATTTTTAACATATATGGTACAAGAAATTTTATGTAACAAGTAATTACAAAACACAAGAACAGACACAAGGTACAAGAAATTTTATGTACCGGTAACAAATTTGTCGTTGCAAGTTTGTCGTAAGTTCAACAAAACCAATTATCATATTCCAGGGTATTATTTTGCATACAGATATCGTTATTGATTTCCAGAGTTACACTTTTAACTCATAAACATAAATAAAAGAATTAAAAACATTTATATAGGTATGGAATTAATACAACCCATGTCTAATGCACATCCTTATTTTTTCCTCACAAATTTGGGCAAAAAAGTGCTCATTACACATCGCAAACTATGGTAACTTTGAGCTGTACTTACTGTCACATGAGGAAATTATATGAAAGTATACTGTAAACTACTGTAGAATTATTAGTTATTGTTTAAGAACTAAGAGTAACCCAGATACTTTTCTCTCTTATATACTGTGGGTTAATCCCTTCATTTTCAGAGAAGAACCTTTTGAGTCATCACATTGGTATTTTATATTCCTCTCCCCCCATAAAAGCAAAATGGGAACAAAAAAAGATCATAGTTAAAAAAGAGGAAATCATACAATGAGATCTGGAGAAGAGGTTGCCACAGAAACCAGTGTGAAACAATTTATTTGGTTAAGGCGAGTTGAAAAGGGAAATGAAACAGTTACTGGTTATACAAACTGTAGCTGTATAACTCACATTACAGTGAGTAGCCTATATCAGAACAAAGAACAAAAATCCGTAAGAGCCTAAGAGAATTTATTACAGTAAAAACAGAATGAAACAAAAAAAAGGGGAGGTATATCTCAAGTAGACAAGTAAGTAGAAGTGCCCAGAGTTCAGAGTACACTGTGATGCTTTATAAGAAAAAGTGGTAGGAAGGAACCTGGCACTTTATCAATAGGGGAAATGGCAGTGGGGAAATCATCTAAGTGTGGAGGTAATTATAATAAAGGAGTCCTTACGCTAGGAGCTGTGCAGCCCCTTCAGTGGTATGCAAATTTTTATGTTAAAAGTATATTTCTAGGGAGAGAGTTCATAGCTTTCATCAGATTGTCAAAATGGCTCATGGCCCTAAAACGTTTAAATATCACTATTACGGATATAGAGATTCTAAATAAAACTGTAGCGATTCTAATCAAGAAAAATAAAAGAATGAGATCACCAAATAGAGTTTATATTAGTCAAGCGAGAAGGATTTAATATTAGGAAATCTGTTATTTTACAGAAGTAGACCTTAGGAGTAAAAGCTTATCTTAAGAAATTCTCAAAGATTTAAAAAAGTCAATACCATCTATGAGAAATAAAGAACTCTTTTTTTAATGTGATAGAGAATGTATTTCTCTAACTAACATCCGCATCCTCTATATTAATGAAACTTTAGAGGCCATTCCCTTAAATAAAGATTAACACAGGAATGAATGCTTCCTGTCATAATTGTTATTCAGTATTTTTCTAGAAATTCTAGATAGTACAATATAATATCAAAGAAAATACGATTATTGAAATGTACAAAGTAAAATTATTTGTAGGTAATGTACGTAAAAAAATCCATGATTCAAGTATAAAATTATTAAACTAAAAAGAGGGTATAAGAACACAGTCACATAAAATAAAAACATGGAAGTTTATACCATTAGAAAATACAGAATAAAGTCCTCACTCACAATACCAAAAGTAAAATAAATGGGACTAATCACAAGAAATATATATGAAGAAAATTAAAACTAAAGATTTTAATGGGTAAAGAACCATGCTCCTGGATGGGAGAATTGCATATTATAAAAATGTAAATTCTTCCCAAATGTACAGATTTAATTCCATATGAAATCTAGACACTTGGATTTTTTTTTTTGTTAACTTGGCAAGCTATTATAAATTTAATCTCAAAAGATAGAAAAGGTTGGAAAACAGAACATGTTTAAAAGGAAAAATTGTGAGGAAGAACTTGCCCTAACAGATATCAAAATGTTGCATCAACCAGTGGAAAAAATTATTATTTTTTCTATATATTGGGATTGGTATAGAATTAACAGTTGGATCAAGAGACAGAATAAGCCTAGGACATAAGAAAATATTTTTATGTATTTGTATGAGGTATGATTAAGTTAGTAAGTCAGAAGTCCCCAGGTAAAAGAAGGACTTGTTATTTAATAAATGACCCTGGAACAAGTGGATATCATTTGGAAAATTTAAGTTAGATCTTTATGGTACATCAAAATCCCAGATGGTTTGGACTCCCAAACCATAGAAAAATTAATTTAGAACCCTAAAAAATAGAAAAGTAATAACGATCAGATATCTTTCCATGACATTATGTATCATGGCTTTACTCATAACATTATCTATACTTTATTATAAATACTTAGTTTTCTGCCTAGAATGTAAACTTCTCGAGATCACGGAGCTCACATTGTTTCCATAGCACCTGGCACATAGCCAGTACTCAAGAAATCTTTGGTAGAAGAATGAATGAATGAATGAATGAACAAACCCCCAATAGGAGAATGGACAAAGCATATGAATAGACAGTTCACCAAAGGAAAAATAAAAGTCCAATAAGCATGAAGTTATGTTCAAACTGCCTATTATTTAGAGGAAAACAAATTAAGGCGGTAATGAAATACTACTTTTTATCTATCAATTTGATTAAAATATTAAAAATAATGTTCAATTAGATCAGCATTCATACATGCTTCTAAGAGTGTAAATTGGCCCAGCCTTTTTGGAAAGCAATTTGGCAGTCTGTGTTGATTAAAAAATATGTGTATTCCTCGCACCATGATTGTGATCTCTGAATGTCGTTTCTCATTAAATGGAATCATAGTCCCTTTAGAGAAATGGCTGATTCCAAACCTGGGACATCTTGTGACAGGAAGCAAAAACCCTATCCAAGACTAATTCTGTTTGAAAGATGCAGGAGCAAACTTGAAGGAGCTCCCACTGAACAAAAAGGGCACAATTTGAACTTCGAAAGGAATAATCACTGTGATTGATTTAAATACGTTAAATATATAAAAACCCATGGGTTCATAACAACATTTGAAAAAATCGGTCATTCTGGTAGTTGCTAGGATACAACTCATTCTGAATACTAGTAAATAAAGAGAAAGAATTAAGCATTTATCCTGCCTTTCCTGTACTAACCATATTTCAGGTTAACCTAAGAGTTGATGGTGAAATTTCTTCTTTATAAAAGAATTCCATCTGAAAAATTCTAGGAATGATAGAATAAGATTGTTATTTTTACAACCCCCCACCCCTGAAGAAACAGTGGCCTTAGGCAGTGCTCTCGAACTAACTGGTAAGAACAGGTGTTTTGTTTTCAACTTCCAATTTACTGAGCGATACTCGTGAAATGCAAAAAATGTTGTGGCAGTGTTAAATTGCTGTAAAACTTTCGATTTTTGTGGCAGTGTTAAATTGCTGTAAAACTTTCGAACTTTTGCAACTTTCGATTTTTGTACTTATCATGAATTGGTAGCAAACCATTTGGGCCACTGCACACCTTAAAGAGCACTGGCCTAGACATGAGTAAATGACAAAACTGTCATGTGATGAAAGATTCATAAGGCGCTTTCAGATGGGTGGACTTGGCTGAAGACACCCAAAATCATAAATCTTAGCATCACTAAAAGTGAATATTCAAACATTGTGAGTCACCTTATTTGACTCAATGGGAAATTCATAGCACCACCTGTGATTTATTACACTCAGCCCCCACCATCATCAAAACTGAACCTGAATCTAGTTAAGCTTCTAGAACTGACTACTGATTTACTGGAAATAGAAGAGATAAGAGGAATGTGTTAAATGACAATACCACAAGGAAAGCATCAGCCAAATTCCAGAATGTGTGAAATGCTACAGGCCAAACGACACAATTTACTGAACTTCAACAAACAAATGTCATAAAGTGAAGGGGGGCACTGTTATAAGGTTAAAGAGACATAAAAGACATCTGAATCAAATACAATCTGTGGGATTTGTTTGAGTTCTGATTAAAACACATTTTAAGGTAATAAAGGAAAGGTGAAAATGGGCCATTTGAGATTATATATTTTTAAAACATTTGTTAGGAATGCATTTGCTTTAAAACAGCGTGTTTCAAGATGGGGCAAGAGCTGGGGAGAGTAAATGAAATAAAATAGGCAAAATGGTGATAATTATCAAAACTTGGTAATAAGTGTCAAAGATAAACACATTGGTTAAAGCAGTGAAAACAGATTATTCAGTAGCTACTGACAGTAGGGGAAAGAATTGAGCTCTATTCCAATTTGTGCTGAGGTGACTGGCATCTTAAAGGGGAATGAGGGAGGGAGAGAGATCAGGGGCTCAAGTGAAAAATGACAGTGCGTTGGTGAGTGTGCATATCCGTGAGGCCAGCTGTGTGCTAGCGGGCAATTATCCGAGTTAGGATTCTGTCCTCCCACAGAGACTGGAAGACAGAGGCCTTATCCTTCCTGAGGATTGCCTTGCGAAGGAATGACTTGCACCTCCTTGAGAAAGACATCCGAGTTGTAGGAGATACATGTATCCCTCAGAGGAACTGAGGAATGATTCACAATTTTAAGCCCCTTTTTAGTAAATGTCCTAAGAAAGGGAGTTCAGGGGTTTATCTTCAGGTGTTGGCTAGAAGAAACAGTAAATTCTTCTGGCAGCCTTGAACTTTCTCAGGAAGGCATTTTATTGAGGTGCCGGGGTCATCCTAGAGACATGGCCTTGGGCTGCTCGAAGCCTTGCTAGAGTTTGGTTGTCTCTTAGGCCAGAGGTTAGGCCGGAGTCATTGTGTGCCGAGAGTTCTGCAGTTCTCACAAGTACATGAGGATCCAACATATCAGTCTTTTTTATGAGAAAAACACAAGCTTATGTGTATTTTGAAAGTTTTATTAATAAAAAGGTATTTTTAATACATATTCCTGTTGACCTAGTCATTCCTCTTAAAGGAATAGTCAGGAATTTGGTCAAGCGTTTATGTATGAGGATATTCATCAAAGTAGTAACAGAGAAACAATGGAAACAATTTCCAACATCAAAAGACTTATAAATAAACTTAATATCTTTAACTTACTAGATTGTCAGAAATCCAAAAGCATCAAGAGCCATTGATTGATGAGTCTTCATCAAAGCAGGTCTCTCATAAATTGCTATAGGGGCTGATCCCATGGAGAGCAATTTGCAATTGTAACAAATTTACTAATCCATTCACTCTGTGACCAAGTACTTTCACTTCTGGAAATGTATTCTGCAGCAATATCTGTACACATATGAAATTGTTATGTACAAGGTTATTCATTACATCATGATTCATAATAGCAAAAGGTTGGAAATGATAGAAGACTAGTTAAATTGTGGAATTTATGCAGAGGCTTACTGTACAGCTGGGAAAAGGACGAGGAACCTCATATTTGTGCGTTCAGTATGGTAGCTACTAGCTACATGTGGCTATTTAAATTTGAGTTAATTAAAATTAATAAAATTTAGAATTCAGTTCTCGTGAATGTGGTTGCACTAGCCACATGTAAAAGTCGTCACGTGGCTAGCGGCTACCCATGCCCATATTGGGCAGCACCGATACAGAGCGGTTTCCATCAACGCAGAGAGTACTTTTGGACAGTGCTGCTCTATATAGTGAGTGTCAGAATGTCTCTAAAATACCTAACTTACTTTTATAATAAAGACACCTAAAGATAGAAAATACTATGTAAAACAAAACTGAGGTTCTTTATGAAACATTAAAACTTGAGTTCCAAACACATAATGGAATCTTTTCACAGATATTTTTTATTCCTTAAAGTCAATAACCTCTCCATTTTCTCTTGTCAGTTTACCATTTTCAGATGTATCAGTATGATGCTAGGTGGATTACATACCGTGGGAAAAAATTCAGTTGGTGCAGTTGTTGAAGGCAAACACAGCGTGAAGAATTCTTGATGAATTCAGTTTTTTAGCTAGCCTTCACTGCTTTTTGCAGGCAAAAGGGTAGAATCAAGCATGCCTAAAGATGTCACTTTCCTCACCCACTCATTGAGGGCATGTTCTAAATGAACTCTAAATTTGCTAGGTGCTGTAGCAAAATGTTACTTCTGTAATCACAGCTTTCCTGAATATTTTAAAATTGGGTTGTGCTATAATAAGAATGATTCTTGGTCTTTGTCCCGGTGACATAGCTTCTAAAATCTTTGGGGCCTCCTGAGTGACAGGAGTATCTTAGGTATGCTAATGAAATGACTCGTGGAGAGGGGCTCCTAGTTAGCTTCAGGATGGCGGCTGGTCGCCAGAAAGACTAAACCTTGATTAGAAGTTTAGAACTTTCAGCTCTACCTTCCAACTCCAGGGAGGAAAAAAGGGCTAGAGATTGAAATAATCACCAGTGGCCAGTGATTTAATCAGTCATGCTTATGTAATGAAACCTCCATAAAAATCTCAAAACCACAGAGTTCTGGGAGCTTCCTGGTTGGTGAACACTTTGGGGGGCTGGGAAGGTGGTGCATATGGAGAGGGCATGCGTGCCCCTTCCCACTTTCCTTCCCTATGCATTTCTTCCATTCAGCTGTTCCTGCATCCTATCGTGTGTTATAAACTGGTAATAGTAGTTAATTAAAGTGCTTTCCTGAGCTCTGTGAGTCTAGCAAGATGTCAAACCTGAGGAGGCGGTTGTGGGTACCTCAGGGTTGGTCAGGACTATGGGTTTCTGGGACTTGTATTTTGTATCAGAAGTAGAGACAGTCTTGTGGGACTGAGCCCTTTCACTTGTGGGATCTGGTGCACACTCCAGGTAGATAGTGTCAGAATTGAACCGAATTATTGGCCACCCAGTTGGAGAAGTGGTGCTGGAAAAAACACCACATATTGGATGTCTGCAGGGAAAAAAAAAAATCCCTCGAGGCATACCTTTATATGGTTGCAGAACATAGTAAAATGTTTATTTTAGAATCTGGCTTATTTTAGTGTTATCTAAGAAGAAAATAATGGGAAGCAATAACCACCTTAGTGTCCAGTGTTTTTTACAGATGGGGAATTGTACTATAAATTTGAGATACTAATAAATAATGAATTTTAAACAGATCTACAAAAAATAAGGACATTCTTTCTCTGGAAAATAAAGCTGCAGACTTTAGAGAAAAAGAATCATCTCTGAATTTATCTTACCAAAGTCATGACTGCTCTGATGCCTGTCTAATGAAAAAGCCACAAACCTTCAAGGGAGAAAACCCTCTACAGCTACCAATCAAATGCCACTTCCAAAGACGACATGCGAAGACTAACTCTCACTCTTCAGCGCTCCACGTGAGTTATAAAACCCCTTGTGGAAGGAGTCTACGAAACATGGAGGAAGTTTTTCGTTACCTGCTTGAGACAGAGTGTAACTTTTTATTTACAGATAACTTTTCTTTCAATACCTATGTTCAGTTGACTCGGAATTACCCAAAGCAAGAAGAAATTGTTTCTGATGTGGATATTAGCAATGGCGTGGAGTCGGTGCCCATTTCTTTCTGTAATGAAATTGACAATAGAAAGCTTCCATACTTTAAGTACAGAAAGACTATGTGGCCACGAGCGTATTGTCTAAACAGCTTTTCCAACATGTTTACTGATTCATGTGACTGTTCTGAGGGCTGCATAGACATGTGAGTAGAAAAACATGGCATTTCAAAAAAATCTTCTGAATTTAGGAGTATTTCTGGAGGAGTCCTGCTATGTATTAATTTGTCTGTCTGTCTATCTAAAACTCGGTTCACCAAGAGTCTAAAATGGAAAAATTCTCTCTCTCACTAGCAATGGGAAAGAAAACTCTTCTTCAGTTATTATACTAATTTGAAAATTGTTTCTTCAAAGGATGAGTGTTTCCTTTAAGCTAGTACCATAATCCTAATAGCAACGATTACAGCTAATGCCACGAACAATGCCAGACACTGTGACATGTGCTTTACATACATTTTCCTATTTAATTCTCACAAAACTCCATGAGGTAGTAAGTAATATACTTTCCGATTACAAATGAGGAAATTGAGAAGCCAACTCAATAGGTCATAGGGCAAACAAAGAGCCAGGATTTGAATCCATGCTCTTAACCACTATGTTATGTGTTGTATTTTACTTTTACAAATTATTTCCTTGCAACATTTTTAGAAAGTTAATGATGCTTGTAATTAGTATTCTCTTGATAATAATTATTGACATTCCATAAAAAAAGGGAAAACATGTTCTAATGTATTAGAACTTTTAAACCATTTTGTTTTAAGGGTGTG
This sequence comes from Rhinolophus sinicus, assembly GCF_057876585.1. Lineage (NCBI taxonomy): Eukaryota > Metazoa > Chordata > Mammalia > Chiroptera > Rhinolophidae > Rhinolophus > Rhinolophus sinicus. The sequence continues at coordinate 105,172,927 of NC_142516.1, forward strand.
TAATATACATGTTTTTGTAGTTATATATACACGTATATAGAATGGAGTTGCATTACATGTACATTTAATTTAATGCAAGTTTAGCTTCTCATGCTAGGCAAAATAATGAGAGTGATAGAGAAATACATTTAAATAGTATAGATAGTAGTTTTCACCATCCTCTGAGTTGGAGTATGAAATGAGATATATATAAATCTACTGTTACCTCAGTTTGGCTCAGTTCCTTTAGGCCTGTCATAGAGTACAGCTGTCACTGTGCCAAGTTTAATTCTGTTTAAAAATAAGTTTGTTTTTAAACATTGCCTCTAAATATAACCGATTATATCTGACCAAGCCCGATCTCTTTCAGTGCTGGAGAAGAAAACTGACTGTTGGACAGTGTTTACTCTACTTTATGATTAGTTTAAGGGATTTTTTAAAAAGAATAACTTGACTATATATAATTGGAACACACAGGAGTAAACCCACCCAAAGGTATGATTTCAGTCACAGCACACAAAGTGTGTAGGACCATGAAGGCAACTAAGAGTCCCAGCGAATGTGACCATTCACACCCGAAGAGTCAGTGATAAATGTAGAATCTGGTTGAAAGAGACTTTACACTAGGTATGTTTAAAATGCCCAAGGAGATTAACATCCATAAAACAAGAAAAGGAGATTATTTTTTTAAAGGGCATATGTGAAAAAGAACCATTTGGAAATATAGGAAATAAAACATACGGTCGTTGGTATAGCTGGAGAAAGAATGAGTGAATTGCAAGGTAAAACAGAGATCTCTCAGAATACAGAAAAAAAGGTATGGGGAAAATAACTTAATAGATTAAAAAATATGCAGGATAAAATGAGAAACTGCAGCATACATCTATAATGTAGAAAAGAGCAACATTCAATGTGATAATAGCTGAATTGAAGAAAGACAGAAGTCCTCAGAGTGAAAAAGCCTACTGTGTACTAGGAAGGGCAAATAAGAAAAATGTGCATCTAACTGTCACAATGCAACTTGAACAGTATCTAGGGAAAAGAGTAAATTTCAAACACTATCAGAAAAGAGGAGAAATACACTGACAACACACTTTTCATCAGAAATTATAGAACAAAAAAGAGGCATATTAGCTTAAAATGCTGAAGGAAAATGTAAAAGTAGAATTCTGTACCAAGCCAGTGAGTCATTTGAGAGGAGTGGGGCGTTCAAACAATTAGATAGCAATTGAAGACATGCATACCTACTTTCAAGCAGTAGTACTTTTAAGTGCTCATGTATCTAGAGCGTTATTTTCCAAGCTATAGGTTTAGTGGGATGTAAAATAATTTACAGGGTTATAACTAGCATTTATTCAATCAAATAGTACAAAAAACACACCCGTGTATCGCACACAATATGGATAAAGTTTCATGCTGCTGTTGTTTCAGTTTATAGATATACACACATGTAAATATGTATGCTTGTATAGGATCGTGAAGAAAATATTTTTCTTACTGTGGGTCATAGTCAAAAGTATTTGAAAGCTACATGCTTACACACGTGCCTAATAGGATGTTCATTGCAGCATAGTCTGTTATATTGAAAACTACCTAGAAGCAACTTAATTGTATATCAAGCAACTTAATTAAGCAACATAATTGCACGCATATCTAAATGCTCTGGAAAAGTTAAAAGGAATTAACTAGATTTGTATATAACACAGACTGGGTCTAAACAATATTGAATGAGAAAAGCACATTGTAGGGTAATAATAACTATAGTAAAATTTTTAAAGTAGTACAATATATTGTTTGTAGATACATGTGTATTTAAAAGTATAAAGAATAAAGCACCAAATGTTTTGAGAGTTTTATCTGTAATGTTTAATTTTTTAAAGATTATATGTTTTAAATTATATACATAGGAAAAAGAAGAACTAGACAAAATGATGACAGCTGATTTACTATATGATTTACACTTTAATCAAGATAGTCTCTTAATTTGGTGCTTTTGTAGACTAACTTCTCCATTCATTGTCTTCCTTTTAGAACAAAATGTGCATGTCTTCAAATGACGGCAAGGAATGCTAAGACTTGCCCCTTGTCAAGTGATAAAATAGCCTTTGGATATAAACATAAAAGACTACAGACACACATACCTACTGGGTAAGATATCTTGAGGATTTGTTGCAGGGTTTTTGTATCTTTGAATGTGGGTACTTTATTATTGTGGCTTCTAGTCTTATAGATGTTGTTAAATCTTAATTTTTTATACCAAAATCTAAATTAAGGAATTACAAAAACCAAACCTGTATATTGTTTTTGGAAATAGAAGTCAGAGAGTAGACCTGTATGATGCAGAATATACTCAAACACTCATCGGCTTTGAGTCTGGTTCTTTCGCCTCTTGCATTAGCCTTGCATTTGAGCAGCCATTTCTGCATTAAAAAATATCCTGTGCAGAGCTTATTTAAGAATTGGGAATTTTCAACCTTTCATGGTTGTTATTAAAAAATAAACAACATTTCCTTCTTAGACATTCCTTGACATTTTAAAGAGCTAATATTGACTATGTCCAAGTATTGTCTCAAGCACCTTGTAAATGTTGAGTCACTTACTCTTCATGAAACAACCCTATGAGGTAGGCACTATCATGTAATCCCCATTTTAAAAAGGGAAAACTGAAGCACAAAGAGCTTCAGTAACTCATCCAGGATCACACAGCTGGTAAATGTTGGAGCTGTGATGGGAACCCAGGCAATCTAGCTCTAGGAGACTTTGCTTCAGACTTAGTCAGCCTCCCTCAGTAATTATTAGTGAGGTAGCAATATAAACTTTCGGTTTTAATTTAGGATGCCTGATTCATTTTCTTTTGCATGTATTATTGGCAGCATTTATGAATGCAGCCTGTTGTGCAAGTGTAATCGACGAATGTGTCAAAACCGAGTTGTCCAGCATGGACCTCAAGTGAGGCTGCAGGTGTTTAAAACTGAGAAGAAAGGATGGGGAGTGCGCTGCCTAGATGACATCGACAAAGGGACATTTGTTTGCATTTATTCAGGTAAAGCACAGGTTTATTTTCAAATTACTGTATCACAGTTAAGATCTACATTTCTGAATCTCCATCTTAGAACAAGGACAAGAGCAACAGTATACAGGGAAGCGTCAGAGGAATTCCCGTGACTGGGAAGTGGAGTACTGACGGGATGAGATGCCCAGAAGGTACCAGATAGAGGTTCCAGAAAAGAAAAGCCCAGAGATAAAACGGGTTATTGTGTGAGGCACATTGTTCTTTTTTTTTTTTTTTTTTTTTTTTTGTCTTCATGGCTACAGGAGCTTTGGGTAAGATAAGAAAACTCTTTAAATAGGAAAACTAAATGACCGACTTACTAAGGTAAAGATTATCAGTCAGAGACTACTTTGTTTACTGTTTGGAGCTATTAGAATTTAATATGTTAATTTTGTAATAAATACTTGCATGTACTGATTCAGGCAGTGACTTTAGACAGCTCACTCCATTTCAAAGACTCGAGAGCGTTTCCCACATTCTGAGCAAAACTTCCCAATCAGTGTGTTCCACTCATAGAGTTACTGATGCTTTGGGGCCTCAGCTCCCAGTCCAGACACATCATTCTCCAGTAGTCTTGACCACTTACCCTAGAGTATCAGGCAAAAAGCCTCATTCTCTGTGAGCACCAGGAAATGAGAAAGGTTGGGGAACATGGCTCTGAAGCGGGTCTCAAGGACATGTGCTGGACTGAGTCTTTGCAGTGAGGCAGCTGGGACCACAGGAACCCTTCTGAATTGCCAGGTTCACTTCAGTTAGGGCAAGAATGATCAGAATTCAGAGCAGTCACACTAGGATCCCTGCCACATACCACTTACAGACACACATACTACACAACTTACCTAAACATTTTTCTCATTTCTCAAAATAACTCTCTGATGAAAGTCAGCTGCCTGTAAAATGCCAAATAGTGTCCAGCAAGTATCATTGGCTTTATCTGTATGGCTAGAAATTGCGACTAAGGTATCTCTGACCCAGCTGGTAACTTTGACCTGGTAACTGTAATTTTGAGTCCCTTAAAAAAAAATGCGGAGGTGACGTCATAGGAATGGCGGCAGCGGGGCGCACTTTTTGAGTTCTCCGTCGGATCTTATCAGAAACGGGAAGCTTATAACCCATCAAAGGACTCTCTGCTCATCACGCAGAACAGCGAAGAGACTCGCGCAGGGATTTCTTGCAGGTGGGGAAAAATTGGGCGAGCAGGGGAAGAAGGAAGGGAGCGGAGCGGAGACACGCCGCACCTGCGGCGGCGGTGGGGACGCGGGTTGGGATCGCGGTCCACACCTGTGGCGGTAGAAATTCGGCCCCCACCCTTGGGTTGTGGAAATCTGCTCCGCACCTGTGCCTGTGAAATTCCAGCCCACACCCACGGCTACAGATACGCAGGATATCCCAGGACGGAGGAGAGCCCGGAAGCCATGAGGTGGGCGTTTTGCCCTGCGTCCCACAGCGGACCTCTCCCGCTGCAGGCGCAGCATATCCAGCATTAACTTCAGCTAATAACCTCAGTTGGTCCTTGGGCCGGACAAGGAACACAGACTCCGTGCCTGGGCACCTTCCCCTGCTCTTCCGACCCTACCCCCGCCTTTCTAGAGACTTGATCTAGCCCCTGCACTAAGGAGCAGCGGCAGATTACAGAGGCGCCTTGGAGCCCCGGCTACGGGAAGACAGGCGGGCCCAGGGAGGAGGCTAGGAGCTGGGAATCTTCCGCCCCCAGCCACCACCTTTTCTGGCCTGCGGGAAGAGTGTTAAGACAGCGGGGCTGGGAAAGAGAAGACCCCTCCTTCCATCCCCAGCCCCCACCCTTTCTAGCCAGCCTAGAGCGGGGCAAACACATCCCCAGCTGCAGAGACGCAGGGGTTCCCAGGACAAAAGAGAGAACACAAAAGCCAGGTGGCGGACTCTACTTTGCGTCCCACAGCAGACTTCTCCCCCCCGCAGAGGGAGGATATCTAGCATTTGAGGCTATTAAACTCCATACCTGGGCCCCTCCCCCCGCTCTTCCAATCCTACCCCCACCCTTCCAGAGACTTGAACTGGCTCCTGATCTGAAGAGCAGTGTCAGATTACAGAGGAGCCTTGGGGTTTGGGCTAAGGGAAGACTGGCCGCTGGCTCTGGCCCAGGGAAGAGGCTGAGAAGAGTGTGGTTTGCCCTGGACTAGGAGACAGAAGACTCATCCACCCCCAGATACCACCGTTTCTGGCCTGTGGGTGGGGTGTGACACAGCTGGGCTGGGAAAGAGAAGACCCCTCTTTCCATCCCCAGCCCCCACCCTTTCTGGCCTGCCTAGGGCGGGGCAATTACATCGGCGGAGGCACTCCCAGGGATCAGCAGTAAGTGGCAGATACAGCACTCAACTTTCAGCAGCTGAGGAATTCCCTGCTGGCCACACACACACACAGGGAAGAGGTGCCCTAACACTCAGGAGAGCTGGACACAGGGCTGGTGGTGCTATTCTCGGTGTGCATATGTGCCGGCAAGGGCAGAAACTGCACTGACTTTGTAAAACCTACTGTCCAGACCCCTCAGCCCCACGCATCTAAAGCTGCAGCCTCAGAGTCACTCTGGTTATCAGGTGACCGGCTCTACCTGCACAATACGCAGGGGATTACTTGGTGGGCTTAAGCCACAACTGGCGCTGTCTTTTTTTTTGTTTTGTTCTGTTTTGATTTGTCTTTATATTTTTGACATCTTTGCCTGTGTCGAATGAGGACTCTGTACTACAGCAGAGAACAACCTGGAGATTACTTGGTGGGCTTAAGCCACAACTGGCGCTGTTTTTGTTTGTTTGTTTGTTTGTTTTGTTTTTTTTGTTCTGTGTTGATTTGTCTTTATATTTTTGACATCTTTGCCTGTGTCGAGTGAGGACTCTGTACTACAGCAGAGAACAACCTGGAGATTACTTGGTGGGCTTAAGCCACAACTGGCGCTGTGTTTTTTTGTTTTGTTTGTTTGTTTGTTTTTTGCTTGTTTTTTTGTTTGTTTGTTTGTTTGTTTTTGTTCTGTTTTGATTTGTCTTTATATTTTTGACATCTTTGCCTGTGTCGAGTGAGGACTCTGTGCTACAGCAGAGAACAACCTGGAGATTACTTGGTGGGCTTAAGCCACAACTGGCGCTGTGGTTTTTTTTTTTGTTTGTTTGTTGTTTGTTTGTTTGTTTTTTGTTTGTTTGTTTTTGTTCTGTTTTGATTTGTCTTTATATTTTTGACATCTTTGCCTGTGTCGAGTGGGGACTCTGTGCTATAGCAGAGAACAACCTGGAGATTACTTGGTGGGCTTAAGCCACAACTGGCGCTGTGGTTTTTGTTTGTTTGTTTGTTTGTTTTTGTTTGTTTGTTTTTGTTCTGTTTTGATTTGTCTTTATATTTTTGACATCTTTGCCTGTGTCGAGTGGGGACTCTGTGCTATAGCAGAGAACAACCTGGAGATTACTTGGTGGGCTTAAGCTACAACTGGCGCTATTTTTTTTTGTTTGTTTGTTTTTGTTCTGTTTTGATTTGTCTTTATATTTCTGACATCTTTGCTTGTGTCGAGTGGGGGTTGTCGATTGTTTTTTTACATGTGAATGTATTTGACTTTTTCCTTGTTGTTATTGTTGTGCTTGGTGATTTGCTTTGTTCTGTAATTGCCCTACCAGTGCCCAGCTTAAGAGGCACAAGATTCAACATACCCAGCGGCCAACTCCAGACCAAGCCAGAGTACTACCGGGTTTGACCTACAAGTGACACACTCAGAGGGGATTCTTTACAGGCACATAGAGGCCAAAGGGCAAACCACATCTAAGCGGTCAACCCTCACGCAGCAGAATACCCTGCGTGGGCAAAGCCAAGTCTCACAACTAGTCAGCCTAGGAGCTAACTCCACCTACTCACAAGTGAAAAGCAATTAAGGATCTTCTTTAACAGGACAATATACACAACACAAGAGTCACTTTTAGAGCACACGCAGGGGAGAAGAACGAAGTAGTGCAAGTCAAATATAAAGGATATTTATTATATACTAATCCAGCAAGAACTAAGAACTCCAGGGCATCTACCTAATACATCAAAGCAAACACAGAGAGTCAGCCAGAATGAAGAAACAAAGAAACATATCCCAAATAAAAGAACAGAAGAAACCTTCAGAAATGGAACTAAATGAAGCAGAGGTAACCAAACTGTCAGAGACAGAGTTCAGAATACTGATGATAAGAATGTTTAAGGAACTTAGAGAGGACATCAAGAAGGATGTAGAAATCATAACGAACAACCAGTTAGAACTAAAGAACACAGTTACCGAAATAAAGAACTCACTTGAAGGAATTAACAGCAGGTTAGATGAAGCAGAGGATCGAATCAGCGACTTAGAAGACAAGTTAGCAGAGATCACCCAAACAGAACAACAGAAAGAAAAAAGAATAAAAAACAATGAAGATGGTTTAAGAGACCTATGGGATAACATCAAGCGCAACAACATGCGCATCATAGGAATACCAGAAGGTGAAGAGAAGAAACAAGGGATTGAGAACATATTTGAAGTAATAATGTCTGAAAATTTCCCTAACCTGATGAAGGAAACCAACATACAAGTCCAGGAAGTGCAGAGAGTTCCAACCAGGATAAACCCAAACAGGTCCACTCCAAGACACATTATAGTTAAAATGGCAAAGATTAAGGACAAAGAGAGAATCCTAAAAGCAGCAAGAGAAAGACAGAGGGTTACATACAAGGGAACTCCCATAAGACTATCAAATGACTTTTCTGCAGAAACATTGAAGGCCAGGAGGGAGTGGCAGGAGATACTCAAAGTGATGGAAAACAAAGGCCTACAACCTAGGTTGCTTTATCCAGCAAGGCTATCATTTAAAATTGACGGGGAGATAAAGAGCTTCCCAGAAAAGAATAAGCTAAAGGAATTCATTACCACCAGGCCAGCATTGCAAGAAATACTAAAAGGACTTCTGTAAATAGAAGAAAGACGAAAACAATCTATCCACAAATTTAAAAATGGCAATAACTATGTACTTATCAATAATCACTTTAAATGTAAATGGTTTAAATGCTCCAATCAAGAGACATAGGGTGGCTGAATGGATAAGAAAGCAAGACCCTTGTATATGCTGTATACAAGAGACTCACCTCAGATCAAAAGACACACACAGGCTAAAAGTGAAGGGTTGGAGTAAGATATTCCATGCAAATGGAAATGAGAAAAAAGCTGGAGTTGCAACACTTATCTCTGACAAAATAGACTTTAAAATGAAGAAAATATTAAAAGACAAAGATGGACACTATATAATAATAAAGGGATCAATTCGACAAGAGGATATAACCCTAGTAAACATCTATGCACCCAACATAGGAGCACCTAAATATATAAAACAGATATTGACTGACATAAAGATGGAGATCAACAGTAACACTATCATAGTAGGGGACTTCAACACACCTCTGACAACAAGGGACAGGTCTTCCAGACAGAAAATCAATACGGAAACAACAGCCTTAAATGACACATTGGACCACTTGGATTTAACCGATATTTTCAGAGCATTCCACCCCAATGCTGCAGAATACACGTTCTTCTCAAGCGCACATGGAACATTCTCCAAGATAGACCATATGTTAGGCCACAAAGCAAGTCTGGATAAATTTAAGAAAATTGAAATCATACCAATTGTCTTCTCTGACCACAGTGCTATGAAATTAGAAATGAACTACAGGAAAAAGACTGGAAGACACACAAATTCATGGAGGCTGAATAATATGTTACTAAATAATGAATGGGTCAAACAGGAGATCAAGGAAGAAATCAAAAGATATCTCGAGACAAACGAAAATGAAAATACAACGACCCAAAATCTATGGGATGCCGCGAAAGCAGTCCTAAGAGGGAAGTTCATAGCACTGCAGGCCTACCTAAAGAAACAAGAAACATCACTAATCAACAGTTTATCTTCACACTTAAGGGATCTGGAAAAAGAACAACAAAATAAGCCCAAAGGGAGTACAAGGAAGGAGATAATAAAGATCAGAGCGGAAATAAATGAAATAGAAACCAGAAAAACAATACAAAAGATCAATGAATCCAAGAGTTGGTTCTTAGAGAAGATAAACAAAATTGACAAACCTTTAGCCAGACTCATTAAAAAAAAGAGAGAGAGGACCCAAATTAATAAAATCAGTAATGAAAGAGGAGAAGTGACAACAGACACCGCAGAGATACAAAAAATCCTAAGAAATTACTATGAGCAACTGTATGCCAACAAATTTGACAACCTGGAAGAAATGGACAATTTCCTAGATGCATGCAACCTCCCAAGGCTAACTCAAGAGGAGACAGAAAACCTGAATAGACTGATTACCACCAAGGAAATTGAATCAGTAATAAACAATCTCCCAACAAACAAAAGCCCTGGACCAGATGGCTTTACAGGTGAATTTTACAGAACGTTCAAAAAAGAATTGTCACCTATTCTCCTCAAACTCTTCCAAAAAATCCAGAGGGAGGGAAGACTCCCAAACACTTTTTACGAAGCCACTATCACCCTGATCCCAAAATCAGACAAAGACACCACAAAAAAAGAAAACTACAGGCCGATATCGCTAATGAACATAGATGCAAAAATCCTCAACAAAATACTAGCAAACAGAATTCAGCAATATATTAAAAAGATTATACACCATGATCAAGTGGGATTCATCCCTGGTATGCAAGGGTGGTTCAACATCCGCAAATCAATTAATGTGATACACCACATTAACAAAATGAAAAATAAAAATCATATGATCATATCAATTGACGCAGAAAAAGCATTTGATAAAATTCAGCAGCCATTCATGATAAAAACCCTTAAGAAAGTGGGAATAGAGGGATCATATCTCAACATAATAAAGGCCATATATGATAGACCCACAGCTAACATCATACTCAATGGGGAAAAACTAAAACCATTCCCCTTAAAATCAGGAACAAGGCAAGGCTGCCCACTTTCTCCACTTCTATTCAACATAGTGCTGGAAGTTCTAGCCACAGCAATCAGACAAGAAAAAGAAATAAAAGGTATCCAAATCGGTAAGGAGGAAGTAAAACTGTCATTATATGCAGATGATATGATACTATATTTAGAGAACCCTAAAGACTCCACCAAGAAACTATTAGAGCTGATAGATGAATTTAGTAAAGTAGCAGGATACAAAATTAATATTCAGAAATCAGTTGCATTTGTATATACCAATAATAAAACATCAGAAGGAGAAATTAAAAAAGCAATTCCATTTACAATTGCTCCAAAGACTATAAAATACCTGGGAATAAATTTAACCAAAGAAGTAAAAGATCTGTACTCAGAAAATTATAAGACACTGAAGAAAGAAATGAAAGAAGATACAAATAGATGGAAACACATACCATGTTCATGGATAGGAAGAATTAATATAGTTAAAATGTCCATACTGCCTAAGGCAATATATATATTCAACGCAATTCCTATCAAACTACCAACGACATTTTTCACAGAAATAGAACATATAATCCTAAAATTTATATGGGATAACAAAAGACCCCGGATATCTTCAACAATCTTGAGAAATAAGAACAAAGTGGGAGGTATAACAATACCTGACTTCAAATTATACTACAAGGCTACAGTAATCAAAACAGCATGGTACTGGCATAAAAACAGACCCATAGATCAATGGAACAGAATAGAGAGTCCAGAAATAAATCCATGCCTATATGGCCATTTAATCTATGACAATGGAAGCAAGAATGTACGGTGGGGTAAAGACAGTCTATTCAATAAATGGTGCTGGGAAACTTGGACAGACACATGCAAAAAGATGAAGCTGGATCACCTCCTTACACCATATACAAAAATAAATTCAAAATGGCTTAAAGATTTAAATGTAAGATCTGAAACCATAAAATTCCTAGAAGAAAATATAGGAAGAAACTTCACAGACATTACCCGGAGTAAGATTTTTACTGATATATCCCCTCGCGCGAGGGACGTAAAAGGAAAAATAAACATGTGGGATTACATCAAACTAAAAAGCTTTTTCACAGCAAAGGAAACCATCAATAAAACAAAAAGGGATCCTACTGATTGGGAAAAGATATTTGCCAATGATATATCTGATAAGGGGTTAATATCACAAATTTATAAAAAACTCACTCAACTCAACTCCAAAAAAACAAACAACCCAATTAAAAAATGGGCAGAGGACATGAAGAGACATTTTTCTAAAAAGGACACACAGATGGCAAACAGACATATGAAGAAATGTTCAACCTCACTAACCATTAGAGAAATGCAAATAAAAACCACAATGAGATACCACCTCACCCCAGTCAGGATGGCTATCATCAATAAATCAACAAACAACAAGTGCTGGCGTGGATGCGGAGAAAAGGGAACGCTGGTGCACTGTTGGTGGGAATGCAGATTGGTGCAGCCACTATGGAAAACAGTTTGGAGATATCTCAAAAATCTGAAAATGGAACTACCTTATGATCCAGCAATCCCACTCCTTGGTATCTATCCGGAGAAATCCAAAACTCCAATTCAAAAATCTTTATGCACTCCTATGTTTATTGCAGCACTATATACAATAGCCAAGACCTGGAAACAACCGAAATGCCCATCAGTAGATGACTGGATTAAGAAACTGTGGTACATTTATACAATGGAGTATTACGCAGCCATAAAGAAGAAAGAAATCTTACCATTTGCAACAACATGGATGGACCTAGAGAACATTATGTTAAGTGAAATAAGTCAGAAAGAGAAAGACAAATACCATATGATCTCACTTATATGCGGAATCTAAAGAAAAGAATAAGTGAATGAACTAATCAGAAACAGTTTTGGAAACATGGAGGAAAAACAGAGGGTTGCTAGAGGGGCGGGGGGGTGGGGATAAGGGGAAGGTGAGAGGTTTTGGGAACGTACAGAGGGATAGTGGATGGGGGGAGGGGGGTTCACACAGTGTGAGGGATATAAATGATAAACGTCTAAGTTTTGCTTTGTCTTGTGCACCTGAAACTAATTAAAAAAATAAATAAATAAATAAAAATTTAAAAAAAAATTAAAAAAAATGCATAAACTTTAAACTAAGGTTTTAATGTTATACGCAGACTTAATATGAGAATAGGCACATATCACCACAGATTTAAGTAGGTCACTTTATAAAAAGTATTGGTTTTAAATAAAGTATTTTTAACTGGACACAAAAGCTGCAATTTTAAGGCTCTAGAGTTCACCTCTCTAATTTTCTAGATTGCTTTCTGATCTATATTTTTATTTTATATTATAGCTAAATCTCTTTTACATTATACCAAAAACAGAAGAGAGCTTTTTTTAAGTGCCCTATATTTTTTCATGTACTGGAAGATATGAAATCTCTTAGTGGTCTTTATTTTTTTTCTTGCAGTAGTTTCTAGGATGAGTTAACGTATTTGTCTTCATCCTAGAATAAGGTACACCTCACAAGGTTCTTTAGTAACACAGCAGAATAGAGACACCCTTCTGTTGGATAGCAATTACTGTATTATCTTTTGTCTCATTAAACTTATTTGCTTTTTTTCTGTTAGGAAGATTACTAAGCAGACCTAACACCGAGAAACCTGATGCTGTTGATGAAAATAGAAAAGAAGGAAATATTATGAAAAATGTGTTTTCAAAAAAGAGAAAAATAGAAGTTGCAGATTGTGAGGTTGAAGTTATCCCATTAGAATTGGAAACAAATCCTAGAAGAGCTAAGACTGAAGAGTGTCCACCTAAGTTCAATAAAAATCCAAAAGAGCCTGTTATGTAAGTACGATCTTAGGAACCCAGTCAAGATACATTTGTGTTATTGGTTAAGAGTGATTCTTTCTCTTTCCTCTCTTTCTTACTCCCCACCACACCCCTCCCACTCCTTTACATCTTCTATGTAGAAACTTGGTTCACAGTTTTAAGTTTAACACTGAGAAATCTAGGACACTTACATTTTAAAATCTAGCCAACATACTTTATTTCTTAAGTGCTCCATTTCTGGAGTTTTACCTTGAAAAACTTTATGACTCTAATGAGGTTCTTTAGAGATGTCGTACTTTGCGGTTCTTTTTATTTTCTATCATCATTCTATTTCCAGAGTATTTCATAGATTTTCTTCACTTTTTTAACGTACTTCAAAATATAATTGACTTTAAACTATGATTATATTTCCTTCTATTGGTAAGGGGTAAGCATAGATGTTATTATTTAGATTAATTTCTAATGGATATTTCCGTAAAATTGATATTATCTGTATTTTTTTTCAAGGTCTAATAAAGAGAATAACATTTTTTTTCCTTTTCAGAGAAATGAAATGTAACACTATTTCAAGAATTCAGTGTCATTCAGTTATTAGAAGTCCGAAAGCCAAGATAGCCATTATTCAACCCAATGGGAAAAAGATGGTAAAAACTGCAAAATGGAGATGGGGCCCTTCTGAGAACATTAATCCTTCTGAGAACATCTCACATTTCTGTTTTCCTTAGTTCATATTGTTTGTGTTACTTAATTTGTGTTAATAATTTCTTTTACTGTTTTGGGATGGCTGTACTGTAAGTGTTAAGGACCAGGTTTTATTGACTTAGTCTCCTCCACAGTGGTTGGATGTTCCCAACTTAGATTCTTTTTTTTTTTTTTTCCTTATGTATCTCCTCAGGAAAACATAGCACTATTGAGTGACTACTGTATCCTATAGAGAACTTCAGTCTTTGGTCACAGCATTAAGAGCTCCTGGTTTTGATCCCACAGGCCAACTTAGATTCTTAAGGAGAATGTTGGTCATGATCTGACAGTGGGTTCCACTGAGACTGAGATCTGTACAGTTCTGAGAATTTGTAGGAGCTAAAGTGTTTGAGTTGATAATAATAAGAAAAATAATAAGAAAAAGGATGGAGTACTTAAGGCTAAGGAGATTAGGTCGTGAGATGTATGAAAAAGAAGAGATGCAAGCTAATGAAATAACATCCAGGAAGCAACATGATAACCTTTGAAGGTACATTTTTCAGTCTCAACTGAGAATAACTAGTCAGAGACTGTAACTTAGAAGCAGAGAAAGATGCAGGAAAAAGAACAGAGGCTGACGTAAGAGTAGTTCACATTAGGGCTTCTTAATGAAAAATAAAAACTCTGCCCTGGGTAGTGTGCAAATTTAGCCTCTGCCTACTAACCTGCAGTAGGAACCTCCTCAGTATTGCATAATTATGAAAAGATTGGGACTTGGGATCACATAGACCTGGGTTTGACCTCCACCTTTGCTGCTTACTAGCTGGGTGACATCTCCATGTCTTCCATTTCTTTATCGTAAAATGAGGATAAGAGTATCTATATCAGTTGAGGGGATTAAAGGAGATAACCATCAGAAACATTGTGTAGCTTCATGCTTGACATTCAACTAAGTGCTCAATAAATGTTGACCATTTATGTAATACTTGAATAATAATAATGGTCAGCATTTACTGAGCAGTTAGTGAGCATTTACTGAGCAGTTAGTTGAGTGCCATGCATTGTGCTAAGAAGCCCCTTTTTTTAAAGTTGTTTAAAGTGACTGCAGTGTCTATAATGCATAAAGATAGGCACCTCCTTTAACCTTTTTTTTTGAAGTAGAAACTAGCCAAAGAGTATTTTTATCTTTGCACATCTTATAGTTGAAGCCAAATTAATCATCTGATATCAGAATTGAGGGGTACAAACAAATATATTTGAATTTTAATGCCTGAAGAATGTCTTGACAGTCTTTATAGTCTTTATGGCTGGACTTACTGACGCCCACTAGGGCTCCATCACTCCGAAGGTTCCTCATGACAGACAGCAGCTTGGAGGCTTTCAAAACTAATGTATAGCTACAGCCTAGGAAGATTGACTCTTGATGAAAGAGGCCTAACTGCTAAATTCTTTTTCCTAACCTAGAAAGTAAAGACATCTTCCTTGTTTTCTTTTAAGGGATTTGCTTCCTCGGAATATGTCACTTCTGAAGATGATGGATTTAAACCAACCCAAGTACATCTGAACTCTAAAGCCAAGGAAATAAAAAGTAGGTTTTGTTTCACTGTGCCTTCTTCCTCTGCCTTTTTGTCCCTCTTGCTCAATAACTGTGGCTTATTTTCTCAGACTCCAAAACAAACATGCTACATTCATCACAAAAGTTTCTGCTTGTTTAAAACAGAGGTTGGCAAACTATGTATAGTTTATGGGCCCAATCCATCCTACCACCTGTTTATGTATGGCCCATGAGCTAAGATGATTTTTACCTTTTTAAATAACTGAAAAGAATTGAGAAAATGAACAGTATTTCATGACACTTACAAATGATGTGAAATTATAATGCAGTGTCCATAAAGTTGTATTGGAATAGAGCTGCACTCATTCATTTACATATTGTCTCCAACTGCTTTCATGCTATAGCAACAGAGCTGAATAATCATGACAGAGACCATGTGGCCCCAAAAAGCCTAAAATATTTATCATTTGGCCCCTTAAGATGTTTGCCGACCCCTTGTCTAGACACCACCAGTGACCTGATGTATGGCAGGAAAGAGTGGGGTTGACAACTCTTTGTCTACATGGACCGCAGTGTTATCTGTGACTTAGGAAGCATTTCCGCAGCAGCCATTTCCTAACTTTTTGTTTGGGGCTCCTTTAAAAATAAAGACAGCATTCTCCTGCAGTACTCCAGCAGCGCTGCTGCAGGGGATGCTGTCATGCAGGGTCTCTGGTCCCGCTCCCCACACAAGAACACAGGACATGGTGAGGCCAAAAAGGAACACCCACGGAGCCATAGACAGGGGAGTCATACCACTATATTCTCGCTGGCGGCTGGGTTGGAGACACAGAGAGCAGGCCGCTGGCCACTTCTCTGCCAACCCACCTCACTTGCTAACTGTAATCCACACTTGCAAGCCACCATCCGCTGCTAGTGTAGCCACGGCCAATGGCTCACTGGTTACAGCTGATGGCCATTTACTACCTGAGCCAGCACCTTTCCACATGAGGCCGAGAGCCTGGAAACTGCACTGCTGGCTCTGTCCCCACAGATGCTCAGCAAACAGTGAAAATATTGCTACCCTGAGTGCTGGTATTTCAGTGTTAGAAGTCTTGCCATAGTTAATATTACAACTTGACAAAACTGGATTTTGGTACTTTTGAATTTCAGTATATTCCTCAGTGGGGAAACATTGCTGAGAGATGACCCTTTTGGAAGAACTGATCAGCCGTGTTACCTCTTCTTCTTTTGAGTTTCCTTGTATCTGCACTCCCAATTACCCACCTGGTCTTAGGGGTGAAGATTAAGGGAGGCAAGGCACCTCCTCGATAGAAAAGGTCTATGAAGAAAGAGCAGTTATGTATTATAATTATTTCACCATTGTAGGGGAGGAAAATCTCTTCCCCTACCCATCTTAAGTTGTCTGGTTGGGGCCCTGTAAATTAGGCTGACTAAAGCCAGACTGACAAGACAAAAACAGAAGTTTATTACCATGTACGTGTAACACAGAGACATACAGTCCCCCTTATCCACTGCTTCACTTTCCATGGTTTCAGTTATCACTGTTAACCACAGCCCAGAAATATTAAATGGAAAATTCCAGAAATAAAATATTCATAAGTTTTCAGTTGCATGCCATTCTGAGTAGCATGAGGAAATCTCACACAGTCCCACTCCATACCAGCCAGGACATGAATCACCCTTTGCCCAGGGTATCCACACTATCTGTAATACCCACCCATTACTCACTGTCTGGTATTGGCAGTAATTGTGTCCGAGTAAACCTTATGGTAGCCTAATGTTATGGCACAGTGTCCACGTCACTCACCTCATTTCATCTCATCAAACAAGCGTTGTATCATCTCATATCACAAGTAGGGTGAGTACAGTACAGTAAGACATTTTGAGAGACCACATTTACATAATTTTTATTACAGTATATTGTTATAATTGTTCTATTTTATTATTAGTTATTGTTGTTAATCTCTATACCTAATTTATAAATTAAACTTTATCATAGGTATGTATATACCTATGGAAAAAACAGTATTTTTAGGGTTCAGTACTATCCATAGTTTCAGGCTTCCACCGGGGCTCTTTGAATGTATCCCCCAAGGATAAGGGGGTGCTGCTCTACTCAGAGATGAGTAACTGCAAGAGGTAGCGTAGAATTCCGGCTTATCTAGAATCTTAGCCAAAGAACAATACATTTTTAAAGGCATCACAAGGCAAGTAGAAAAGACCCTTGAGTCTCTAGGAGTGGCAAATTGTGGGAAGGCAAATATATGGGAAACCAATGGGAGATACAGGCTACTTAGTAAAGTGTGTTATGTAGCTTTCTCTGGTTCAGTCTCCAGGATGATAAAGGGCAAAAGTTGTCTCTGGTGATGAACTTTTGTCCTTCCTGATAGGCAGAGAGACACCTTTGTACATTTATGTCCTGCTGTTAGGCCAATAGGGGGAGGCAGCGAGCTTTTCCTGCATTTGCTGCTTAATTGCCTGTAGCTCAAAAGAATTCTTATGTCAAAGAGGCATATTTTAGGATGACATATTATGGTTTCCTTCACTGTTTGATACATGTGAATCATAATGAGTGCTATCACTTTTGGTTCTTTTTGTCATTTTCATTGACCACTACAATGTATATAGCAGGCACTGAAAAAAATCAGTTGCGTACTGTTAGGGCTCACAAGTAATCGATGATTAAAGTATGATTACATGTACCATGTTTCCCCAAAAAATAAGACCTAACCGGAAAATAAACCCTCGCCTGATTTTTCAGGATGACATCCCCTGAACATAAGCCCTAATGCGTCTTTTGGAGCAAAAATTAGTATAAGACCCGGTCTTATTTTCAGGGAAACACGGTAGGAACAGCAGCCAGCAATAGTAATGATTAAATCAAGAACATTAAGTTTAGAGAGATACAATTTATTTCTGCCACTGAGATGGCACAAATGGCTTTCTAAAATAAATTACTTATTTGACATGCATTCATACTTTTGAGTACTCTCAAAAATTATTTTCATTATTGGATAAGAAAAATGATTAAGTAGTTCATCTTCTAAAGTATTATTGTTTGTAAAAGTATAACTATTGAATGGTCATCTAGCAGAAACACCAAACATTAATGTGTACAAAGCCCACGATAATACAGTTACTGTAGGGGGTGACTTCAGGGCCTTCTCAGGCCTTTCATAGGTGTGTGAAAGGCCTAGCATGGTCCTTAAGCATCCACTGTAAGAGCTGTTTAGAATATACTTAAATGCAGATTCCAAAGTTGAAGAGAGGTCAGTCAGTTTGGAAGTAGAGATTAAATATAGTAACAGGAAGAAGCAATATGTAGATTCATAAAAAGGCGCTGATACAGTAGAAAGAAGGCAGACTTTGGAGCCAGACATTTCTGGGTTTGTGATCGCACCTCATTATTATTGAGGGTCAGGTGAGTCCCCTAATCCCTTAGAAGCTCAAAGTTTCCATTTGGAAAATTGGAGTACTGTCGACCTTAACACATTGTAAGAATTAGTGATAATTAAAACAACTAGCATTTTTTTAGTATTGTTAATTTCAGCACTGTTGCTCAGCCAGGAATGTTTCCTTACAATTCCTTCCAAAATGTTTATTAGTGGAGTCAAGCTCAAACCAAGTTGAAGATTCTGAAGACAATCTGCTGATTGAATCAGATGTGATAGATATAACTAAATGTAGAGAAGAAACTCCACCAGAAGGCAGCTATAACCAAGCAACCACATCGGACAATGAGAATGCTATGAAGGAGTTTCAGGTTCAAATACTAACACCCCAAGAGAAAAACTCCCCAGCCTGTCAAAACCAGCAGGTCTTTTGTGATAAACAGTTGCCAAATGAAACCAAGACTACTTCATCTGATTCTCTGAAGATCAGTAAAGGAAATGTGTTTTTATTGGATGCCACAAAAGAAGGGAATGTGGGCCGCTTCCTTAATGTGAGTATGGGCTGAGATTCACATTTCTAAACAACTTTTTTTCTATGCTGCTTAACAAAATCACAAAGCAAATAAGATTAACAGATTCTAAAGCCAGACTACCTGGATTAGAATGCCTATTTCCTACTGTATGACCTTGGGCATGGTATTTGACCTCTTATGCCTCATTTCTCACCTCTGTAATACGGGGATAATAATAACTGACTCATAGGATTAAAAGAATTTTTATATATATATATGCTTAAATAGTACGTAACACATAGTAAACATTCGCTTAAGAAAATGATAAGAAATGGTATGTGAGAAAATCATTTATGTTTATTGATTTTCAAGATTTGTTACTTCCAAAAATCACAGTGGGATACATAGAATAAGTTTCTCTTTTGAGTCTTATATAATAGGTCTTGTTCAGAAATGCCTCTAACGGTTCAAAAAAATCAGTTGGAGGTATTTATGTTTTAATTACTCTCGGTAAGTTTTGAGTGATTCAGTGGGTTAGTGTAGAAAACAAGTACATTTATCAGAATGTTGCATTTAACTATCCTATTCCTTCTTTTATTCCCAAGCCATAATCATTCTCTGTGTATGTTTGTGAATGTGTATGTTGTGTATGTTTGGGATGTATGTAATGAGATTTATTTTCATTTATATAAAGAAATATTTATGATTCCTCTGATTTTCAAGTTAATTGATACTGACAACTCCTGTCATCTTCGTGATAAGCAGAGTGATTTGTATTATTGGTCGTATCTCCCGTGTAGGGTGGAATTGGAGTTACCTTGTGGCTTTCCCATTAGACTTTTAGCCTATCCTGCTTCCTGTCATACATGGTTACCAAAGAATGTATAGTTCCAGGAATCCTACAGGGGGGAGAAGTCCCCGTCAACCTCTAGTCCCAATGTCATTATACTAGTTCCTCCTGCCTTTGGGGAACTGGACCGTGTGGAAGCCCAGAACCACCCGATGGAGAGCTGAGCCGGGCCCTGCTGCGTGCTCCCTGCTCGCTGGGCTCCCTGTCCTTGCGGATCATACCCAGGAGAACGAAGAGGAGCCATGGAAGGAGGACGAGGACACTAATCCCTCCCCCCACAGGTCCTTTGGAGAGGTCTGCTCTAGCACACTGCCCCCTGGACGCGGCCTTAACTCTTCTCTTTGACCTGTATCAGAGCTCTTTTTCCTTCCTGTGGGGTGAACGTTAGTGGGATGGGCAGCCTTGACTTTGCTCTTAAAATCAAGGTGAAGGAAGGGCAGCATGCATGGCCCATGGTTCTTGTAGGCATTCCCTGTGACACCTTTAAGATAAGCTCAGTGCCTCTTTAAAATGTGACAATTGAATCGTTTGAAATTTATGTGCAATGATAATTTTACATGTAATTCGGCTGCCACCAGAAGAGAAAATATTCTTAAGACAAAAAAATCTTTAAAACCAAAGAGCTTTTATCTTGCTAGGTGAATCTGCTAATTTAGCTTGTTTCTTTTTCTCTCTTCTAGAGAGGAGAATACTTGGTAAACAGGGAATAGAATTCCCTCTTCCTTTCCTCTATCCCCCAACTGCTGTTCTCTGTTCTACTTTAACTTCTACACTATTGCCAAACATGTCAGGAGATCCATTAAAGAGGATCCCCAGCAAAGGACTGTCGAGGCTTTATATCCCATCAGTTATGTTGAATGGTGGCTGCACCAGAATGATTGGGTTGGTTTCAACTGTCTTAATCAGCACACCAGCCAGGTCCCTCCCTTGTCTGTAGGAGAAAAATCAGGTTTTTTCCCTCCCTCCCCACCTCCCTCTTTTCCCTCCTTCCTTCCTTTTCTTTCTTTTATTCTCTTTTTCTTTCTTTTTTTCAGTTTAATTTTCTACATAGATAATACATTTACATGATTTAAAAATTAAAAGAAAATAAAAAGCCATACATAATACATACATACATACATACAGCTAAACAATTGTTTCAAGGTAGCTCTGAGCCTGCCGAGTAGGCACCATGAGTAAAGCCTATCAGCCCAAATTTTAATCTGTATGAACAGGAAGTTATCATTGAAATGAAATGGTGGCAGACATGTCCAAGGAGTATTATGGGGATTTGATTCTTTTATGAACCTGGTAATGGATGAATATGTGGAGATGGCCACAGGTAGCCAACAGAACAATATTAGAATGCTGATAATGGAAGGAAATAATATCAGTGTTTAGAAGCCTTGAAACAAGGATAAATAATGGTTGTGTTCAGCAGAAAAAGAAATAGAAGCAATTTCCCCTTTCCAAAGGGCCCGTTTAACTATGATGTAAAACTCAGGTTGCATACAGTCTTCATAGTAAACTTTTTTGTTAAAGAAAGAAACATACCTGAGAAGTACTCTGCCCCCATTTACCCACTCCACCCTCTATAGTAAAGTCATTTTTGTTATAGTGTTTCTTTATGCAAATACAAGTATATAAATCTGTGTTCTTAATTCTCCCCTTTTCTTACATAAAAGATAGCATAGTGTATTCACTGTCCTATACCATATTTTTTATACTGACAATATACCATGGAGATCTTTCCATGTCAGTACACAGTGAGAGCTCCTAACTCTTTTGTTTTTGTTTTAGCTGCATTGAATTCCATTGTGTGGATATAGCAGAGTTTATTTAACCAATTCTCTTTAGATAGGCATTTAGGTTGTTTCTAAACTTTTACTGTTAAAAACTGCTCAGTGAATAATCTTACATATAGATACATGTGCAGATGTTTCTGTAGAACACGTTGTCAGATACGAGATTGCTGAATCAAAGGATAAATGCATTTATAATAAAGGTGAATATTGACAAATTATCTTCCGTAGGGATTTATACCATTTTGCATTTCTACCAGCAAGATATGCGTGTCGGAACAGGCTTTTCTGAATGGCTTCCTACTATTAACAGGATTGTAGTGACTATGATATTTTACATATTAAACTATATTTTACATATTAGTCAACAAAAAAAGGAAAGAAACAAAAATAAGTGAGCTGTGTTAAAGACAGAAGATAGTCTAATGCTTCAAAGAACACGTCATGAAACTTTATGCTATATCTAAACTGTTTTAATTTTTTTTTTTTTTTTTTTTTTGTAACAGCATAGTTGTTGTCCAAATCTTTTGGTACAGAATGTTTTTGTAGAAACACATGACAGGAATTTTCCATTGGTGGCATTCTTCAGCAACAGGTTTGAAATTTTTTTATATAATTTAATTTGGAAATTGTTACTTTAAAAATAACAATAGAAGAAACAAACTAGATATTGGAATAGGGATGGAAGAAAAAAAGATATGTGCTATAGCCCCTAATAATTGGTACCCTAGAATATTCAATTTTCCCAAACTTCCTAATCAACATAATTTTAAACAGAAATTTTAATTCTTATTTCCTCTTAGAATTAATGCCTCAAAGAGCTAAGGATGGCAGGTCTCACTCAGTTCAATTCAGGAGATAAACACACTGCAGGCCTTATCACATCACTGGGTTCTATTGTGTGCAAAACACGTTTCCTTCCTCATGGATATTGACAGGTTGCTTCTTACTTAGGATCTTAGTAGATTTGAAATAAATGACTGTTCTTAATGAAAGAGCATTCCTAATTGGTGGGTGTCAGAATAAATCACATTTTTAGGATGGTTAATGTTAATATGAAAATTGATATAATCAAGTTTGGTTTATTGGTAGTTATTCAGGGTAATTTATGACGTTTTTAATTTCTACTTTCTAGGTATGTGAAAGCAAGAACAGAACTAACATGGGATTATGGTTATGAAGCTGGGACTATGCCTGAGAAAGAAATTCTCTGTCAATGTGGGGTTAATAAGTGTAGAAAAAAAATATTATAAATCTGTAGTAAATGCCTGTTCATGAAATTAGCTTATCAAGTTGAAATTAGAGCCATGCAAAAGAACCCTCAGTCATCGGTGGAATTTCGGTTGTGATCCATCAAGAAAATTCCTCTGTATACCCTTGTGGGGACAGGGGGTTCATTTGTGTGACTTAAAAACGCTAGGAACAAAATGAGGACATTTTCATATGCATTGCTATCTCTTTATGCTATTCAACTTTACACAAGTAGGATGGAAGTGTATATTTTATATGAAATGCTACTATATAGTTTGTAACTTATTTGTAAATTATATATTAAGAGAAACATATCATAATAGAATTCAGCTGTTCTTGTTGTTTTTGTTATTATTATCTTTGAGTTCATGCCCCTAAAGGGCCAAATTTCACATCTTTACCTACAAAATTTATTTATGTTTAATTTCTGGCAAATAATTGACCATTATGAGCCAAAGAGCCTGAAGAAGGCGAGCAAAAGAGCCTGAGGAATACAGCTCTGTGAGCAGCTCCATGAAGCACTGTCCCATCACGCCATTTGAATGAGAAAGGGAGAGAAGCTCTCCTATGGGGAAGGTTTTGGCAAACTCTTCCAGGTGAAACTTTGTTTCCACAAATTGTTTTTACTCCTTCAATACAAATACAGACAGGAGGGAATAGAAACCTGAAGGAGTTGGAAGACTTTTCTTCTAGTTAAGAGTGGAGCCATAAGAAAAGGAAACCTGGAAAGTAGGTAGACTTGGCTTATTCAGGCCAGAAGAGATTGTGCTGGGCAAGAATTTAATTTGAAAAGCAAAACAAAACAAAACAAAACTGAGCTGCAGAGTCTGAAACAGCCCCTTGGATTCTCCTGGGCATGATGGGCAAATTGTTTTTTCTAGAGAAAAAGGGAGTTACTTTGATATGGGTTATCTAGCCCTGATCATCTACCTGGTGGAAAGGGGGCTGGGAGTCTCCAAGAGTGAAAACTAATTTTATCCTGAACAAAGGTATACATTCAGCTGTCAAGGGGAGGGGAGGCCTTGGAACCAAGATGGGAATACTAGCTCAAAAAGGAGTAATTAAAAATAGTTCTAGTTTTTGAGAGACTTTTTTTTCCTGAACTCAATTCTGAGTTTAGTGTGGTTACCTTTCAAACAAAAATGTATTCTAAGTTTAGACCCAATTTAATTTCTTAAAAATATTGAACTAGATGAAAATTTGAAAATTCAATTTGAAATTGGTTTAGAGTGTGGAAAACCAAAGAACTAGGAAAAGGGACAAAAATTATAATAGCCTACAGACAGATGAGGAAAGTTGAGAAGTCCATTTATTTACAGTAAAGATGCAGGGATTTTAGGCAGTACACTAAAATAAAGTGACGATATTTGATCAATATAGGAAATATTTTTGTGCAGAAATCCTGACATCTTGATCTGCTTTAATCTGTACTGGTTCATAGCTATTCCATCAGTGTCTTAGAAATTCTCTTTGTCTCTTATGTCAGATCTGTTTCCAGTTAAGTCCTATTATTTCTGTTTTCCTTGGTTTACTGCCACATATTGGTGAAGCACATCCTCTCAAGTAGCTTTTGAAAAGGAAAAATGAGAGGTAAATATTTTGAGACCTTGCATGTTTGAAAATGTTATTGTACTCTTACACTCGATTACTACTTTGACAGGATATAGGATTCTTGAGTAGCCTCCAGGCCCAATTTTGAAGGCGTTAAGCTTCTGGTGTTGCTGCTGGGAAGTCTGCAAAACGTTCTCGCTTATAACTTCCAGGCTGATTATTGGAAGTCAGATACCATTCTGTTCTTTTTGTGTGTACAACTAGTTTGTATCTTTCATGAAGCTTATATCATTACTTTGTCCCAGTGTTCTGTTCCTGGTAAGTGTCCATTTTCATCCCTTGTACCAGGTGCTTGGAGGGATCTTTCAATTTGAAAACCTTGTGCTTTAGTTCAGGGAAGTTTTCTTGAACTGTTTCTTTAATGATTTCTCATCTGTTCTCTTTCTAGAATTCCTGTTATCCAGATGTTAGGTTCTCCAGGACTGATTCTCTAATTTTCTTACCTTTTCTTGTAATTTCCCGCTCTGTCTTCTTGCTGTACTTTCTGGGAGATTTCCTCAACTTAATCTTCCAATTTGTCTAATGTGTTTTATTTTTCTGATCTCAGATTTTAAATTTCTACAGTTCTCTCTTCTTCTCTGAATGTTCTCTAATAGCATTTTGGTTTTTGGTTCATTGTATCTTAGATCTTTGAAAATACTGTTTGTGTGCTGTCGTGTGGGGCGGCTGCGGGGTCTCTAGTCCCGCTCCCCACATAAAAACGCAGGACATGGTGAGGCCAAAAAGGAACACCCACGGAGCCATAGGTAGGGGAGTCATACCACTATAGTCTCACTGGAGGCTGGAGTCACACGACCTACAACCTGCTCTCCGCTTCTCTGCCTGCCAACCAACCAACTGACCGACCAGCGCAGCTGCGGCAGTTATATCAGGGGCTAATTGGCTAACTGGTTACAGCTGACGGTCAATTAGCCACAGCTGACGGCCATCTACTACCCGAGCCGGGACCTTTCCAGGTGAGGCCGAGAACCTGGAAACTGCTCTCTGGGACTCTGTCCCCACATGTGCAAACGCATACATACACACATATATATTTTCTTCACATATTCTATGACCTCCAAGTTTCTTTTCTTTGTTTTCCCCGTATGTTTCCTTTGGTCGTTGTGTTCATGTTCTATAGGCTTTCCTCAGTTAGTGATCTTGGTGTTCTATTCTTAAGAATGGAACACAAAAAAACTGAAATTACAAACTGAGAGTGGGGGAAGGGGTTGTTCAACTGCTTCATCATGACCTAACTGAGCTGTTCAGTCTCTAGTTCAGTCTCTTTTTGACCTGGCAAAGAATACAGGCGTGCCTCTGAGATGTTCCAGATCAGCATAATGAAGCACGGATCACAGTGAAGCAAAACTGTAATGTTTTTGCTGGTGGAGGGTCTTGCCTTCTGTTTGTAAAAATGCAACACCTGTTAAGTGCAATAAAACGAGGTACACCTGTAGTTTCCTATCCACCTGCTTGAAATGCAGAAAACTTGGCTGTAAGTCTGCTCTTCTCTCATTTGTAATCCTGCACTCTTGCTTCTGTAATCTATTTATCAAGACTATCCAAGTTACCTTTTTAATATTGTCTGTCTTTTCTGCTGTCCCCAACTTGCCTCCTTTCTTCTTTTAAAACCTGCTTAAATTGCAAGATCTCCAGTTTTCCTTTAATTCCTCAGCAAACCACCAATATATGGTTCTTTTCCAAAACAACTTAGTTTTCAACTGTAACACAATTACATGCATTTTTATGTTCTTTAATGGGTATTTGTTAACATGCCCTGAAAACCTCCTCTTGTATGGTGCTATGTAGCCCATGGGTGCTAAATAAAGGCTTGCAACTGGAATTAAGATCAGTTAATTCTGTGTCCATTTATGATACACCTATTTAGGCCAAACTAGGGGAAACAATGTTTAGAAGACACGGATAACCCCTCCGAAGAGCAGCAGTTTCTCCAGCTGAATCCAAAGGCTTTGGCCACCAACCTTATCTCCAAATATCGGTCGAGTAAAGGGCGGGGGCAGATTGGGGAGCACGTTGCGTGTTTTTGTTTTGTTTAAAAAAAAAAAAAAAAAAAGGCGGTTCAAATTCAGGCTCGGATCTAGAAAAGACGCGAGTTCCTGTTTGAGTGAGAACCCCATCTGCAAACCCGACGCGTCTCTTCCCGCTCGGGCCTTTTTCCTGGGCAGGGGAAATCAGTCATCACAGATTTTACGAAAACGAAAGGCAGCTTTTGAACTTCCGGAAGCGCTGGCGCAGCGCACAGCGGTCGGGCGGCAGCGGAGAGCAGAGCCATGGACCCTCCGCCGCCGCCTTTGTCCAGGTCGGGCGTCAGCGCCAACTGCTCCGAGGCATCGGACGCACAGCTCCAGCCCACCGGTAGGTCGCTCGCGGGGAAGGGGGTTGGGGGGCGGCCGTGCGGGGCCGGCAAAGCCAGGTCTGGCCCAGGGCCTGCTCACTGATTGCGGCCGTTTTGGGGACCCGGCACCCGCCTCCGGAGCCGCACAGGCCACGCTGATGAACTTGACTCAGCAGCTGTGTCGCCCCTCTGTTCACCTCCAGTGGCCCTGGGAGCAATTGTTCAGTGGCAGGTATGACTTCCATTTGCCTCGCCCGCTGCCCGCTGCCACTGTTGCACTCCTTTAGGAACGCAGGCACCGAGAAAAACTCACGTAAACCCTGTGGGTTTTCTCTCCAAGCACAGCTCCACCTACCTGTAAAACAACGCAGGCGGAGAAGTGCCAGGGAGAGAGGCAGGCACTTCATCCTTCTTGAAGAGAAGTGGTCAGTTGGATGTCAGGAAGCAGTTTGGAAAATTTCCAAACTGGAAACTTCCACATTCCAGAGAATGTGACTTTTTGGAACCATTCCCTCCTCTCCAGTTAGTAGTTCCAAGTTCTCCTCATCCCTCTCTCCGTGAGTGAGGCAGAGTAATGAAAGTAAAGTCTTCTGAGTGGGCACCTTCCCTTCACGTGTGGAGTTACTACCATGTGCCAGGCTCAGGGCGAGGTGCTAGGGATACACAGATGAGTTAGGCAGACCTTGCCCTAGGGAATCTATTACTAATAGGCAGCTCGCATATGACCTGGTAAGAACCAGGGAGGCACAAATGAGCGGCTCCTAACTCAGCCAGGTGTTCACAGAAAGCTTTTTGGAGGTGAGGATGCTGGATGGTAGTTTTAAAGGGCAAGTCAACCAAACGAAGCAAAGTTGAAAGGGTGTTTCAGACAGAGGTAATGGCATGAAGGAAGGCACCAGCCACGAAATATATGTGGCAACTACAAGCCAAGCAGTTACATATTTCAGCTAGAATTTATATATGGAATGACAGATGAGGAGTTTCTGGAGATGAGGTTCCATTCTGACCTTTTCACCCAACTCCAGACTCATAACCAACTTTATCAATGCCTGGAATGAACTCACACTGAATATGTCCCAAAGAGAAGTCTTGCCTCGCCACACACACCCTCATATGCAAACCTGCTCAACCACCAGCCTTCCCCGTTCCATTCACCCAGTTGCTCAGGCCAAACACCTGAAAGGCACTGGTGGCGCCTCTCTTTCCTCGTCACCTCCGTCTAATGCAAGACAGACCGGTCAGTTCTGTCTTCAGAATATATCCTGACTGCTTCTCATCGCCTCCATCACTACCACCCAAACCCAAGCCACCGTCGTCTCCTGCCTGGAGTCTTGGTCTCCTGCCTTCTACTTTAGCCTCTCATATAGATAGGACTGCACAGCAGCCAAAATGAAGTTTTAAAAACACAAAAAGCAAAGGTGATTGTCCTACTCAAAACCCTCCAACAGTCTCTCATTACTTTCAGAACCATCTCTTACTCTGGCTTATGGTGCATGACCCCGTGTCCTGATCTCATCCCCCCCTGCCGTGATGACTGCCCACCCTCACTGCCCCATGCGTGTAAGCCCCCACACCTGTCCCTGCCTCAGGGTCTTTCCATTTGTGTCACAATTTTCACTTCCTCAGCATATTTAAGTCTCTGCTCAAATGTATCCTCCACAGCCCTGTCTGCCCATCCTATTTAAAAGAGCACGAGCACCGCCCCCACAGTCCTCGTGACTAGATGTATCTCCTTTCTGCGCTCTGTTTCTTCAAAGCACTTTACCTGAAAAAAATACTTGTGTGATGTTTGTCTCTACTACTAGAATATAGTTCCGTGAGAGTTGAAACTCTCATTCTTTGCTTTATTTCTAGTGCCTAGAATAGTACATACGGTAGTAAATAGGTTCTCAGTGTTTGTTGAAGGGATGAATAGGCTTGTACGTATCACTAAGGAGCTTGGCTTCTATTCTGTAGGTGATGGAGGAAGGTCTTTATCGCAGGAGAGAAATGTGGGCAAATGTGCATTTTAGATAGATCACTCTGGCAGCTGCCTGAAGAATGGAGTGGAGTCATGACTGGCAAAGCAGACGCAGGGAGATGAGATTATTGGACCAGGTGAAGGGTAATGAGGGCAGGGCAATCCACCTCCCACACTGCTGCTCCTTCTCTTAAGCACACGTGTGCACACACATATGTACATACACATGTGCCTGTACACAGAGAAGTCAGGCCATGGGACTTCCAGTGTTAAGTAGGATTTGTTGGCTGCATATAGTACAAAAACAATTTGATCTAATCTAAGCAAAAGGGATGCTTGGTACTGGGAAGCAGGGAGACCACACTCACACACATCTGTGCCCCAGGAGCATAGATGCTGTAGCATTTTCCAGAAAGGGCCAGGAAGTAGGACCGGAGAAGCCATCATAAACTTTTACCACACTCTCCTCTGTCTCTTATTTCTGCGTCTCTCAGCATATCTGCTTTGTTCTTCTCTTTCTTTGGTCCAGTTTTCCTGATAATGGCATAGAAGATGGCTACCCTCACAGCCTCCCAGTGCTTTCATCTCCTTCAAGAAACCAGCCCAATCTGAACTAAAACCTTCTGTTATGAATTCTGTATAGATGGGAGCTGGGCAGGTAGGTCCTCTGTGACTGTCAGCTGGACCTAGGGAAGTAGCGTCATAGTACAAACATGCCACCGGGGGTCATCCCCGTGTGTGACTGTGAGCTGGACAAATACCCCAAAGAAGTTCACTGAACACCCTACTCCTTGGCTGCCCCCTGCCCCTCCCACTCAACGCACACACGCGTACTCCTGTTGGTATATTCTAGCTGTCCCCAGTAATGCATGCTGGCTATCCCAAATACACACTCAGTCATGCTTAATTTCTCCCAAAGTCATAGCCAGTCACATCATCCAGAGATGAGGTGATAGAGCCATTCATTTTCCAAGTCCATTACTAAGTTCATTACTCTAGATAATGTCTTCTCTTCTGTTCTGGTGTTCATCCAGTTCAGGTGGTCTGTCACTGGACTCTGTGATAAAGCTGACTTTTCCTACACATCTGATATATAGTGAAAGAACTGAAATAGTAAACTGTAATGAAAACTACTGATCAGAGGAGAAAAGCAGAACTTTCCAAGACAGCACCATAATTCAGTTGCCAGTCCAGAACATAGACTGTACCCTCCTGAAGGAATTACAGGATTAGGGAATCTCATTCCATCAGTTTCACTCATTTTTTTAGTGACAGAGTGTGATCCTTGGCCGTCCTATCTGACTAGCCCAGATTCTGTCCTCATGATGGATTGCCCTTGTCTGGTGGGCTTTCGACCATCTCTGGGAAGAGGAACATTGGGAAGACACTCCCGACATTGCAAAGCCTGTGGCCTTAGCAATCCCTTCCCAGGTGGAATCGGGCGTGAAGATTGACTAAGAGACCAAGATTATTAACTGTGTTGGTTTAGTTGAGCGAGTCATAGTTCGTGTGTTCCTGGCTTATAATTTTTCTGTGGCATCATTCTAGTGAACCTTTCTTGGCTCCCAGTTTCATTTCTGAGAGTTCTTGTCAGGTCACTGTGAGTCCTCAGGCATACAGGATCCAGTAGAAGGATTCTGGGAAGCCCTGCCGATCTTCATTGTTCTTAGTCTCAGCTACTGATGGAGACCAAGGGACTCTTCCCTAAAATGCCCCAGCCCCCACGATACACCTGTCCCTTACTGTCTGAGTCTATATAGTTCTTGAGTTCAGATGGTAGGGGATAGCAAGTTATCCAAGTATATTTGGTCCATGAGTTTCTGATGCCAGGTGGCAAACATTCAGATAGTGAGGTATGCCGTATATAAAAGCCTCTAAAGTGATACCCGCAACTACAAAGAGGTATGTGCATCCTCCAGTGTAGAAGAATAAACGAGTTAAAAGAGCCAAGACCTTTTAGGAAACTGTGATGAGGGGGTGTTGTAGCAGGAAAAAGCCATTAGGGGGAGCCTGTGTGTCCCACCTTGGGTTTCTGTCCATCGACACTGGAAACAAGCTCCAGGTCACAGCCCAGCATTGCTGCCACCACCACTGTATTCCCAGGTACCAAGACCCTGGGAGCTTGTGGACTTGGGAGTGCAGTTCAGACGGGAACAGAGACCCCAGAGCAAGCACCCCAGGGGGCGATGTCAGGGGTCAGCGGCCCGACAGCTCAGCCATGCAGCACCTCTCTGACGGTCCAGCTTTGCACAGGAAAGGGTAACACTGGGAAAACGTCTAGCTCTTGCACAACAAGAGGCGCTGCCTATCCTATCAAACGCTATTGTGGTATTTTATTAGGGAATTTTAGCACTAGTAATTTAACTGACACTTTTTTTAAGCCTATGCTTTCTTTACAAATTTTAATGACTAGTAAGAGTGTTTTTTAAATGAGAACACAGTATTCTATCAAAGTCAACTTTGGGACTGAGGTGAATAAAATATTGGGATTTCCCCCCACATTTTTATCCTAGGATAGGGGCTTTGTGTTGTCAGATATTAAAATATATTCTAAAGTGTTGAAAATTGTAAAGTGTGGTATTGGTGGAAGAAATGACAGGTCAATGGAACAAAACAGACGTACGGAAACAAGCCCAAATGTATGTAATAACTAAATAGATGAAAAGGAGATTTTAAAATTAGTGGCTAACTAGTATGAAAATAAGTTAGATCTGCATTTCATTCTTAACAATAAAATTAATTTCATATTAATATTTTAATATATTAATAATATAAAAATTAAAATTTTAGAATAAAATAGAAGTTTTCTAAATTATGTCCCCTTCACTCAAGAGTACAAACTATAAAATAAAAGATTGCTATCATTTCATCTATTAAAAAACATTTAAACATTCTGTATTGATTATCAAAGTATCATAAACAAAGCCAAAAGACCACATATATGACTAACAAAGGGTTAATATCCTAAGTATATGACAACTCTTAGTAAGAAAATAGTGAATAACCCTGTAGGAAAAATAGGCTGAAGACATTGGTGCCAGAGGAGAGATGTCAGTGCCACCTTATGGTGTGTTAAAAAATTCATAATTATAGATAATGACCCACTTCTTCCTGTACTTCGTGTTCTTTCTTTTGACGTGGTCCTCTAATTTTCTGCCCTAGCTGTACCTTTATGCTTTTAAATTGGGTAGATATCCTCACTTTTTTTCAGTTTCCTTCACTGTCCGTCCCCATTTATTCTTCTAAATCTTTTTTTTTTCTTTCAAGTTTTTTAAAGTAACCTTCTTGGGGTTTCAGTTGACCTGACATTAAACCTAAAACTTATTAGGGGTAGAATCAACAGCATTATAATGCTCAGCCTTCCTATCCGGGAGCACAGCAGTGTTTCCCTGTATTGAGGTTGGTGAGTAAAATAGCTCTTTCATCCTGTTATTCCCCTGCTCAAAATTCCTTCCTCAAAAATCCTTTCACTGTCAGTTTCTCAAGTTCTTTTCCAGCTTCTTTCACATGGGCTCTCTTCTTCAGCCCACCTAGTTTTCTGTCTTCCCGTCAGACCTCTGGGCTTTTTGCCACATCACTGCTTCTGGCTGCAAAGGCCCTCCCACCCCCAAGCCCCTTTCTCTCCATGTCCAGGTTGTACCTGCTCAATGACAAGCTCCATCTCCCCGGGAGCACTTTCTCCTCTATCCATAGCGCGCATTGTGTTTCCCACTCAGTTAGCGGTTATATTACTTTGTAGCATTTATTCTGTTATTCCGTTTTCCTAATTACTCTTTGGTCTCCTGTTTGTAAGCTTCTTGCAGAAAATTCTGTCTTTATATCTCTCTGCTGTACTGTTCCTGTACAGTGGCCACTCGCCACTTAGGGCTGTGGAGCACTTCAAATGTGCCTTGGCCAGTTGAGAGGGGTAAGCGCAAAATACAATGTTTCAATTAATAATTTTTATATTGATTAAATTTTGAAAGGATAATATTTAGGGTGTATTTAGTTGAATTAAAATTAATTTCACTTGTTTCTTTTTGCTTTGTATTGTGAGGCTCCTAGGAATGTTTCAGCTACACCAGTTGTTCACATTTCTGGCTTAATTATGTTTCTGTTGTGAGTGGCACTGGTCTAGAGCACCCAGCACAAATCAGTGGTTGTTTTGACATGAATGAGAAGCAGCTAGCTCATTTCATTTCATCTGAGGGGTTTCCTCTCAACATTCCCCCACCCCGTTCTCTTGGTTTGTGGGGAGCACAACTACTAACTTGTATCCCCACTAAGTAGGACCCAAATCCAAGAAACAGAAATTAATTAAAGAAGAAACTCTTGGGAGTGTGAAATAAGTACTAGCCCCAAAGTGCAGTCTTCTGACTTTGTGAAATGCAGGATCTAATGTAAAAGCGATACCAAGAGAGCTACACTTCTGAATAACAAACGTGACTTTTAGGAACTGCTTAAGTCAGTGGCCTCATCTAAATTTAAAATTTCACCATTCAATGGTAAAATAAATCTTTCTTTCAAAACTAAAGTGTTTTCTACTTCAGAAAACCAAATAAATAAGAGGATGAGCACCAGAAAGGGCAAAGACGTTGCACGGTAAATGGATACTTGTGGCCAAATTAATAGCAAACTCAGGGAAGGTTACCTCTCACTGACACCTCTGGTGGGATATTGGGAAATCTGGCTTTTTTCTTCCTCTCTGCCTCTTCCCTTTTCTTCCTAGCTCTCCTTCTCTTAGGTTTCTTTCCTTTCTTCCATTCCTCTCTTTAAAAAAAAAAGAAAATCAATTTCCTACTTTCATGTATGTTTCCTAATTTATTATAATGCTAGATTAAAGCGCATTTAAATTAAGGTGCATTGCTCATTTACTTTTTTAATTCACCCCAAGTTTATTTTTGAATATAGTATGACATAGGTAGGGATCTTTTTCTTTTACAGGTAGTTAACTAGAGTACAAGTTCTTAAAGACATCATTGTTTTTTTTGTTGATTTGTGATGACAACAATAGTTATTAATGAGAGCATACTATGGGCAAGGTAGTGTTTCGAGAGCTTTGTATTTAAATTCATGCTTGTGTTTCTGAATAAGGGTTTTCCTCATATTTAGGCATTTTAAATGAATTCATTAATGTTTTCTTTCATTAAACCATTAAAAAATACAAAGGAGTTGAAAATCTCTCATAAGAACAAGTGCCTTCCTTGTACTTTAAGACTAGTGGAGGAGTTACGGGGACCAAAACATTCCACTTGTCCATTTCTCATCAGATGTTACTTACAGGTGTCTTTCAGGTTGCGGAAAAGATGGAAAAAAGGACATGTGCACTATGCCCCAAAGACCTCGAGTGTAGTGTCCTGTACTTTGCACGATCAGAGAATATAGCTGCTCATGAAAATTGTTTGGTAAGTTACTTAAAAAACACATGGGTTCTTTTGGGAAAGGACATGCTAAAATAGAAAAAAAATGGTACGTTGGATACAAAGAATGATGAGTTGGCCACGGTTTGGGCTTTTACGTGGGGATTTAGGCAGCATATTTTTCTAACTTTAAAATTATTTCAGATCTTCTCACCTTAAGATTACTTTTAATTTTATTTATAACTGATATGAGACACAAAGAAATATGAAGAAGCTTTTAAAAAGATATTTTAATGAAATATTTCAAGTATAACAGATACCCATAGACAATTAAACCAGATTTTAAAAATCAGGGTATTATGATGTTTGCTTCAGCTTCACGTTTTTTAAAGAAACAAAACAGATAGTTGGACTCTCTACTTCTCTATTCCTCCTTAGAGGTAATCACTGTCACAAGTTGCTGTTTTCTATTGTCTCATGTTTTTTATTTTATGCTCCCACCACATATATTTAAATATTTATAAATATGATATTGTTTTACATGTTCTTGGACTCTATAGAATTTCTATCAAATTCTGTGGATGATTGAGACTTATCCATGTTAATAAACATAGTGCTGCCTTTAATTTTAAAAGTTATAGTAACGTATCCCCTTACTTACTGTATCACTATTTAACTAGTCTCCTGTGAATAAGCAGGTTTTCCTAGCTTTTTCAGTATGACTAACCAGCTGTTATGAATGTTTCTGTGTAGGTCTTTTAATCCCCAGGAGAATTTCTCTGGTCCAGGGCACGTAGCTAAAAGCAGAACTGCTGGCGCAGGGAGGGAGCGTTGTGCACCTCACTACATGTGCCAACAAACTCTCCAAGGGGATTGTTCTACGTTGGACTTCTGCCGTTGTTTCAAAGTTCATTTCTCTTCTTCCTTGCCAACACTTGATATTAGGAAACTTTAATTTTTTCCTCTCTGTGGGTGTGAAGGTGTTCACCGATGGTCTTTGGTGCCAATTCAACATCAACAGAAATCCCCAGTTTAGGGTGGGGTAAAGAAAGAAACTTTATTTAGTGCAAACAGCTCAATAGTGTTACAGCTCAATTGTGAAACAGCACCAAGCATGGCTATGGAGCAGCCCTGTAGCACGGCGGCCCTGGAGCCAGGCCCCTCTCTGGAGAGCTCTGCTCTGAGCTCCACTACCTAGTAAAACATCTTTGTCTTCAGTGTCTGGGCAATCTGCAGTCTTCGATGGAAAAAGAAAGTGTACTCTCCCAGCCACAGGGGAGCTGACTTACCATGTTTCCCCGAAAATAAGACTGGTCTTACATTAATTTTTGCTCCAAAAGATACATTAGGGCTTATGTTCAGGGGATGTCATCCTGAAAAATCATGCTAAGGCTTATTTTCCGGTGAGGTCCTATTTTCGGGGAACACAGTATATAGACGGTATATAGACAGAAGTCCCCACTCCGGGCCCCTGATGGTACTCATGCAAATAAGGACTACAAATCTTTGCAGCTTGATTGGTCAAAAAAAGCACTGTCCTGATTGGTCAGAATAGAGCTGCTCTGATTGATTGGTGAAGATGCTAATATTGGCTATAACTGCGCAGCTCTGATTGGATGGGGAAAGTCTACATTCTATTGATTGAAATACAATTCCAGAAACTCTAATAAGGGCTGGCTTAGATGGCAAGAACACAGTGCAGGCCGGCAGTTCAGTGTAGGAAGCAGGCAGTTCAGTGCAGACTTCTTCCTACAGCACGGCTTCCATGAAAGGCCACTGTTTAGAAACAGTTGCTAGGCTCTGGTTTGTTTGTTTGTTTGTTTCTTAATTTTGAGCCCAGTTAGCCACCAGGATCTCTTCTTGGTAGGTATCTTCCTTCTCAGGGTGCTCAAAGGCCTGTCATTATTGTTTTATTTGCAGTTCTTAGATTACTAGTGGGTTTGCACCTCATTTGCTGTGCTAAAGCATGGTTGTTTTTTGCCTTTGTCACTTGTGTCTATAGACTACATTTTATCTCTGAGATTTTGGTTTTGCTTATATTCATATGTACTTATTTACATATAAATAGTTTGTAATGCTTTATTATATATATTAGCTTTTAATTTTATTTATGGTGATTGCTGTCACACAGAAACATGTAATGTAGTTAAACTCATCATTACTTTATAATTTATGGGATTTTTTTCACCTGAGAAATCCTTTTCTGTTTTAAGGTTCTATCTTTTTTCCCCCCAAAGTTTTTAAATTTGGCTCTTCTCATATAGCTTTTTAATCCAACTGGAACTTATTTAGACTACAATGTAAAGTAGCAATATACTTTTCTTTTTTTATGATTAACCACTTTTTCCAGTACTGTTTACTGAATAACTTTGCCTGGGGATTGGGGCCACTTCCAAAGAAAAGCAGGGTGGCTTGTGATCTGCTCACACACCCCATGAGGTGGTCACTGTTCACTCCCCAATCCATCTTCCACTCCTGTTGAGTCCTTTTGGGTGCCCTTCTTTTTTAAGATTTTATTGGGGAAGGGGAACAGGACTTTATTGGGGAACAGTGTGTACTTCCAGGCCTTTTCCCTAAGTCAAGTTGTTGTCCTTTCAATCTTAGTTGTGGAGGGTGCCGTTCAGCTTCAAGTTGTTGTCCTTTCAGTCTTAATTGTGGGGTGCAGCTCAGCTCCACGTCCAGTTGCCGTTTCTAGTTGCAGGGGGCGCAGCCCACCATCCCTTGCGGGAGTCGAACCGGCAACCTTGTGGTTGAGAGGACGCACTCCAACCAACTGAGCCATCTGGGAGCTCAGCGGCAGCTTGGCTCAAGGTGCCGTGTTCAATCTTAGTTGGAGGGGGCGCTGCCCACTGTCCCTTGCAGGACTTGAGGAATTGAACTGGCAACCTTGTGGTTGAGAGCCCACTGGCCCATGTAGGAATTGAACTGGCAGCCTTCGGAGTTAGGAGCATGGAGCTCGAACTGCCTGAGCCACCGGGACGGCCCCCGGTACCATTTTCTGACTTGCACCTCTCAGCAGTACTTAGTGCATACTCTGGGTGTTTTCTTTTCCCATCTGCAGCTGTATTCTTCAGCACTTGTGGAATGTGAGGATCATGATCCACATAATTACGATAGAAATTTTGATGTGGAAACAGTAAAGAAAGAAATCTTTAGAGGGCGGAGGTTGGTAAGTATAAATGATTTTATTACTCATACAAGACAATCAGACGCTCAGGGAATGCCTTCAAAAGAAAGTCTATTGACTAATAAACCAGGGCTAGAGATGCCGCTTGGAGAGCTGAAGGAAGTAGGACCTGTATTGGAAACTCAGATTTGACTGAACACTTACTATTTTAAAGTAAACTACAACACTCTTCATCAGCAAAGTAGACATGAGAGAATTCTTTGGGCTTTAAGTAGAAGTTAAAGTGGCTTTAACAAAAAGGATGCTTATTTTCTCACTTAGCCAGAGGAAAAACTGGCTTCAAAGTGGGTTGATTCATTGACTTGATGCCATCGAGGGCTCATCATCCTCTCTGCTCTCCTACCCACAAAATCAGCTGGTCTCTTGTGGCCACAGGGTGGCTGCAGGCAGCACTGGAAATATCAGGCTTTCTTGTTTTCTGTCAAGGGCAAGAGAAAAGTTTGTCCCCAAGCATGGAATGAGCGCCTTCGGAGAGTTTAATCGGGCCTCAGCCTTCTTCCTGCACCAATTGCTAGAGGTGACCATAACCATTCAGGATGTCCCCTTGGAGCTGGGCTCAGCCCCCCCCTCCCCCCCAAGGGAGATTGCTCCGTGGTTACCCTGCCAGGTACATTCCACTTCCTCTGTGAAAGGCCCTTCCCAGCTTAACCAGCAGTACAGCAGGCGTGAGCCCCTGAAGCCCTGACCACCAGCTCTGTAAGGTTAATGACCTGACAGACATTTATTTAGCCCTTGCAAGGTGTCAGCACATGCATGGGCAGTGTCTGCACAGCCCGGCGTGCTTAGAGGGGGTCAGCACGGGGCACTCAGCACCAGGCGCCTCACGGCCACTGCAGCTCAGGAATGCTTCCGAGCGGCTGAAAATGAAGACAAGGAAGGGGGAATTCCAGAGACGGGACAGGATACGCAAGAGCGTGGAAGGCAAGCACAACGTGACATGTAACTGTAAACCTGTGATTCTCCATTCTCTTTACTGAATTCATGGCACTCCATAGGCTCTACCAGAATGCATGAAATCATTCCCTTGTTGTCAGATAATGAGTTGATTCTGGTTTTCCACTGTAACAATTAATGCTGCAGTAAACATCTTTGTACAAATGTCCCTGTGCATTTGTTTGAGTGATGCTGTAGACCGTTTTTCTAGAAGTGGAATGGCTGAGTCAAAGAGAATTCTCTTCAAAAATTTTGAAACATGCTGACACACTATCCTCCCAGAAAGGTTGTACCACTTTCTACTTCTGTGCATAGTGGGTGAAAGAGCCCTTTCCCTCGCTCTTGACAAAAATGAGTATCACAAGCTTGTTAATTTTTGCCAGTCTGAAAGAAAGTTTTATTTTGCATTTCCCGGATCAGGGGAGAGGATGAACATTATTTCTCTTTCGGCATCTCCCACGTGTCAGCTCACCCCGCGCCCGCAGGTCTCCAGCGACCCCTTCACAGTCAGCGGCCCCACCTCACAGCCATGGTTCAGCGCGTTGCAGTCACTCTCGTCCAAAACCTGGACTCACCCCCACCGCCACCCACACATACCACTTCCTTACTCACCCTGATGAAACACATCTGTCTGCGATCTGCATATGCTAAGTAGCACCCACACTTGAATGAAAAACCCACAAACATGCTGACTGATCTTAGATTCATGGCCACAGACCTTAAATGGACCCTCAGTACTTCACCCTTTACCGTCCATATTTACATAAATGCTCATCTCACTTTAAAACTTCTCCCCTCTCCAGCTTCCCGTTCCCAAGTTAATGACCACACCTGATTTCTTTTTTTTTTATAGTCTTTACTTTTTAGAGCAGTTTTAGGTTCACAGAAAAATTGAGGGGAAGGTCCAGAGCTTTCCCGTGTATCCCCTGCCCCCTCCCACCCCACGCTCAGCCCCCTCCACTAACATCCCACATCCGGGGGTACATTCGTGACAAAGTGGTGACCTACAGTGACAGATCACAAACACCCAAAGTTCACAGTGTACATAAGGGTTGATTCTTGGGGTTGTACCTACGTTTCTTTACCTGATTTTAACTGAGAAAATGGAAGCCATTAGATAGGAATTCCTCCTATCCAAACCACCACTCACCCACCTCTGTCGCAGCACGCCTCGCTCCTTCAAAGCTAACCCTTCTCATGGACTTTGCAGCCATTTCTGTCCCCTCCTTCAGGACAAGGCTCTAGCGTTTCTGTCCTCTTCATATCAGTATCCCCCTTTCCTTTTTTTTGGGGGGGGGAGGGGAACAGGACTTTATTGGAGAACAGTGTGTATGTTCTTCCAGGCTTTTTTTCCAAGTTAAGTTGTTGTCATTTCAATCTTAGTTGTGGAGGGCGCAGCTCAGCTCCAGGTCCAGTCACCATTGCTAGTTGCAGGGGGCGCAGCCCACCATCCCTTGCGGGACTCAAGGAGTTGAACCGGCAACCTTGTGGTTGAGAGCCCACTGGCCCATGTGGGAATCGAACCAGCAACCTTCAGAGTTAGGAGCATGGAGCTCTAACCGCCTGAGCCACCGGGCCCCCCCCCTTTCTATTATATTATTCTCTTCAGCATGTGAACATGATCAACTGATCATGTCATCTTAAAAAACAAAGCCTCCCCTTATACACAAAAAACTGG
Source organism: Rhinolophus sinicus (assembly GCF_057876585.1). Taxonomy (NCBI): domain Eukaryota; kingdom Metazoa; phylum Chordata; class Mammalia; order Chiroptera; family Rhinolophidae; genus Rhinolophus; species Rhinolophus sinicus. Next base: position 105,212,802 of record NC_142516.1, read on the forward strand.
TCAAATACAAAGTCACTACTCTGTCCTTCATTGACCTTTCAGCAGTATTCGTCACACAGTTGTCTATGTGCCGTGTGTCTTAAAGCACTTTCTTCTTTTGACCTGCTGGACATACTCTGCTAATGTAGCTCTTCCCTTTCTGGGTGCTGCTTCCCAGACACATTGGCTGTTTTTCCCCTTCTGCTCAACCTGTAAAGTTTGGAGGTCCCAGCGCTCTGGCCTGGGCTCCTCCCTCAGTCGGAACAGCCTTCCTACATGGCCTCACCCAGTTCTCATGGCTCCAATACATACTTAGGCCAATGACTCCGTGTCTCCAGCCGTGACGACCAACCTGACATATGTCCATGGATATCTAATAGCATCTCATGTTAAACTGGCCAAAAAGGAACACAGTTCCATCCCCTACACACACGTATATATACTCCATGCAAACCTGTTCATTCCTTACCTCAATAAACAGCACATCGTCCATCCATCATTATCTCATCAACCTTCCAGCCCAGCACCGAGGCTACTAATGCCACCCTGCAGACCTTCCATCCTCCACTTCTCCCTCTGTATCCACGGAAGGACGTCACTAGTGTCCCTAATTGGATGGTTGCTGAACACTCCTGAGACTTGTCCTGCTTTGTCTCCTGCCCATCCCTACCCCAGCCCATTCTCCACACAGCAGCCAGAATAGCGTCCTAAAACTATCACTCAGTTTATGTTCCCCTTGCAGGAGGATAAAACCCCAACTCCTTACTCTGGCCCATAAGCCCTACATGATGAAGCCCTTAACTACCCCAGGCCCTCCTCTCGGGTCCAACACCTCTAGCCCCACCCCTATCCCCCTTGTCCTTCAGGTAAACTGGCCAATGGGGAAGCTCATTCTCCCTGCCAGAACATAGGGTCTTCTGCTTACAATATTCTTCCCCCTGCTTTTTTGTGTGCTAGGAGCTCTTATTATTATTCATAGCAAAGCTTCTATATCACCTCCTCAGAGAGGCCTTTACCCGATCTGAAGTAGAGATCCAGTGACGTTGTTACTTTGCCTTATGTGAATTCTCTAGAAAGCATCTATCACTCTGTCCACTACAGTGTTAAGCTCATGGCCGGTACCTTATCCACTCATTTCCCCATCCCCCACAGTGCCTGCCACACCACAGCTACTCAGTAGTTTTTAAATGAATGAATGTTTATTCGCCATTTGTATTTCTTCTGATTTGCTGGTTCCCGTTTTTCCCTGTGTTATCAAGGACTTAACCTGCTATCATATATGCAGCAAATATTTTCTTTCAGTCTTTTCCTGTATACTTTTTAATGGTACCTGTCACCATAAAAATGGAAATTTAAGTTTTTTATATAGTCAGATCTGTCCGTCCTTTTCATTGTGGCTTTTGGGTTTCCTGCCATGCTTAGGATGCCTTTCTATTACCATACTTTCTTTATCCAATATTTTCTAATTTTTACGATTTTTTAAAATACAGTTACAGCTTTAATCCACGTGGAATTTATTTGGGAATATATTGTGAGGTAGGGACCTAACTTTTTTCCTGCACATATAGCCAAGGGACCCCCAAAATCAAATGATCATTGTTTTATGCTGTTTTTAAATTCTATCTTTATCATAAATCTAACTTCTCACCCATATTTGAATTTTCTTTATTTATGTGGCTGCTTGTGCCGACCTCGGGATACTGTGTGAGCTAGCTCCTGTTCTGCAAGGTGCTTTCACTGTGCTTCCACCTCATACAGCCTCAGTCATGAGCTAAACAAACCAGTTAGGTTTCTGTGGCCACCTACTATCCTCCCAGCCATTTCTATACCACCGTCATATATAAAATACCAGATTGATAAGCTAAGATATAAAAGCAAGAGAGCAAATGAATTGAACTAAGTAAAAGCTTATTACTCAGGAATTTTTTTCTCTTTCATTTAAAATGTTGGCCCTACTACATAGATTCCAGAGCGGCTTCACTTCCTTTACTCTCCATCGTCCTCAGTAGTAAGTGTGTAAGACAGGCATTACCTGCATGGAGGAGAGAGGAAGCGACTGACTAGAGCTCACAGGCTCAATGTTCCTAACAGGACCCCATGCCTACAGCTGGACGATTTTGCCAACCCTGCTTTTCAGAAATCTCTTTTAAAAGAGAGATTTCTTTTTTTTCCCAAAAGAAGTTTTCTGCTTTTAATCAGATCATAACAAAACAGTCCGTGTGAAACATTCTAGCTATCTGAATGGCCAAAGTTTAAAGTACCTGATGTTTGTAGCAGGGGACATTAGGTCCGCTGGCCTAAAAATAACATTTAATGAGATGTTTAAATTTTAACAAAGATGATGAAAAACAGGTGCTTACTCAGTAAAACCTATTCTTCTGCAGAAATGCGCATTTTGTGGTAAAAGAGGAGCCACCGTGGGATGTGATGAAAAAGCCTGTACCAAGACTTACCACTTTTTCTGTGCCAAGAATGACAATGCATTTCTACACTCTGGATCTGGAGGAATTTATAAGTATTTAATAAAACAGTTTTAAAGCCACATTTCGGGGAACTGGAATAAGGGATGGTTAGATTAAGGCAAGGAGATTTTTAAAACTAATTTTAGGCACATGGTTTCCAAGTAAGAACTTGGTTTGGGGATGCCCAGTTGAGAACCAGACTTCGCAATACCTTCTCTAAATATCCTAGGAAGAAAACAAGTAGGGTTGGTTGTGGTGTTGGTTGTAGTCTTCCTACATCCTTTCTTTCCTGGTAGAAAGCATTGGTCGTCATAGTGGCATGAGTGACCTAATGGGTGGCCAGTTCACATTTACGCTTTTCCACAGACAGGAAAGGAGCCTGGCTTGTTAGTCACAGGTCCACAGTTCACCCACTTTGTCTGCTGAATGAATGTCTTTTCCCACTGTGACCACCATCTTACCTAGAAATAGCTTCTAAAGATAATAAAGAAACCATGCAGCGAATACAGTAATCAATCATTAAGTCCTTAAAGAAACTTATCTTGTTTGTATTGCCTTTGGCTTTTAAATCTTGCTTTATGTATTTCGGTAAGTCGTCAATGTTAATTTTGACCTAATAAGGAGTATCTCAAGTCCAATAGAATTATATTTGTTTTATCCAGGAAGAAACTTGAGCTTCCTTCTGATGAAAGGTTTCAGTTCAGTTAAATAATTATACAGTTTAGTCGGGAAAAAAATCAGTAAGCCAGTTGTTAACTGAATTGATTCAGGTCACGCTCTTTTGTCGTATGTAGACAGTCCAAAATATGTCATATAAAATTGAAGAAAAAAATCCACCTTAAAAACATTTTTGACCTGTTTCAAGTTATGAAATGAAATGAAAAAGAGAATGATAGTCCTCGGGGGGAACCTCTGCAGCCGAGATATCCCTCCTGATGCTCAACCACCACACGCAGGGGTGGGGTCGGCCCATTTTGTTCTCCGTCCCTCCTACCAGTCTCAATGTGGCCCGTTTATATCCTTAGATCTAGAAGTCCCAGTCAACTAGCCTTCAGGTGATTGTCAAGGGTAGTGGTTCTATAATTTAATTGCAGTTTTTATGTGGTCACGGGAGGAGGCGAGCACAGCAGTTACCTACGCCACCATCTTGACCAGAAGTCTCAAACAGCATGTTTAACAAGTTTAGGGAGAAGCCATCATGAAAAATAGTTTAGTTCCTTTTTAAATCACAAGAAACTAGGCACAGTATTTGAAAAGTGTAAGTAAAGAGTTAACAATTCTCTGAAATTGCGTTTTCAGCATGCTTTGCCAACAACATGCCCCACGGAAAGACACTCAAATTGGTAAGTGTCTAAAATTCAGTATTGCGGGTTTAAAGAAAGGTAAACATTTAGGTAAGACATGGAATAATAGTCTGCTTTACTACACTCAATTAAAGTACAAATTTCTGAGTTAAAATTTTACATACTTATAAAATTGTCAGTTTCTTTGTGCAGTGTGTAATATACTAACTTGTCTTCACTACACTCAGTAGAGCGTCTGTCTCGTGTCTTCCATCCTCACAACAGTCGGAAGATTACACCAAAACAAGGTAAAAAGCTTTGACTTTTGTGACTGCTTCTCCGAATTCTAAAACAATATCAGAAAAGTGCTGCATAGTCCCTGAATGAAATTTTCCTAAGAATGCATGGTTAGCATTTCAGTTCTAATTAAGGATAACTGCATTCCGGCTAACTGGAGTGGTGGGATGTACATTTCATTCACAAATAGCCTCCGTGTACTGTCTGTGAACAGCAGTGTATTTCCGGCACTAAATCTGGATTCAGGACCTCTTTGGAAAACACTCAATTCTGTGTCATGCCAAGTGCACTTTGTGGTGGTAAACAGTACTCTCTAAACAATATTGTTACACTAATTTTTCAGTCATTACCCCCCCCCCTTTTTTTATAACAGGTAGATGTTTGGGGGAAGAATAATAAGAAATCCTAAAATCACATGCTTTGGAAATATGTGTTGCTAGTAGGGATTTGTATGCCTCATGTATAGTAAGCATTGGTCACAGCTTAGGTCCTACTGAGGACGGAAGAGGAGGGACATAAATTACACTTTGTAGGAATAATTGGGTATGCATAAAAGAAGCCATTCAGAACTATAATAAATGCCATTCCAAGGCAATATCCTTTTTTTAACTTTGAGGGGATTTTTGGCTGAAAACATTACCCTTTTAACTTATCAGGAAATTTTACCAGGAAATAATACGAAAACGTTGTCAACCAGTGTTTATTGACAGGGAAAGATAACAATAATGTATTAGTTTTAAAAACTGATTATAACACTGTCTGGAATGAATCCTCTCCCTGAAGGAAACCATCATTGTTTCTTTTGAATTCTTGCAAACATTTTCTGTGTATACAAACATACCTACTATTGCACTTTGCTTTTCTCACTTAATATATCCTAGAGATCCTTCCATATCAGCACAAGTAGGTCTACCTCACTTTGAAAAGACTGCATAATAGTCTGTTGTGTATATTATTCAGTTCTATTGCTGAACCACAGTTGAACTAGTCTCTGCATGATGGACATTTAAGTTATTTCCAGTTTTTTCTATCACATTTAATACTGTAGTTAACATTTTTCTCCATTCAACTTTGTGCCTTCATGCTACTATACTATTAGGAAAACTTCCTGTAAGTAGATTGTTGGATCAAAGAGTATAAACAGTGAAACTTTGGATAAATACTGGCTAATTATCCTCCACAGAGGTTGCACCAGCAGTATACAATTTCCCAAATTCTTTCAAACATGATATATTAAGCACCTTCATCTTCGTCAATCTGATAGGTGAAAAATTCTATTTCTGTATTACTTTGCATAATTTTACTTATGAGTGAAACTGAATGTATTCCCCTATCTTTTGATCAATTATATTTTGTTTCCTGTCACCCAATCTGTTTTTTTTTCTATTTAATGAACCCTCTCCCCAAAGGGTTCCCATTTGCCCATTTTTCTACTCAATTGTCTTTTTCATATTGATTTATAAGATCTTTTTATATTTTTTAAGTTGGCGTTTTATCATCTATTGCAAACACAATCTAAGTTTGCCATATCTTTTGACTTTGTAATAACTTTTGGCATATAAGAATTTTATATTTTATGTAGTCAAGCATTGGTCTTCCCTGTTATGCATTCTAGTTTCTACATGATTTATATTTTCAGTTCATGTTGCACAAGTGACAAGAAAAAGGAGAAGGAAGAAAGGTACCTCAACAGCTTTTCAAGTACAGGTATTTTGTCTTAATTTTATCATAGCTTTAAGTTTATTCATACAAAGTCCTCATTTTAACCATTCTGAATTTCAGGTGTAATGATGGTAGAACCACAGCAAAATGGATATTAAAGAGAGGTTAGATGTGTCTTGGGTATCCAAGCACATAATTCAGGAGGTGACATTCCCACAGCTCCTAACACACATCCCCTGGTACCAAATTAGTGGGAGGAATCTGAGCCCACAGGGAGCTTGTGGTCTTAAAATGGGCAGAGGTGCAGTTGAGCATGCTCACCTAGCCAAGTATTTCCCAGCTGCGTGATCCATACTTGACTTAATTTGTAACTCTTATAATTTTCTGGATCACTGCTATGTGTAAAGCGTACGAAAACACTTTAAGGATTTGAAACAGCTTTTTGCCCATCAGCTCATACACGCTAAATGAGTATGAGCCAGCGATCCTCACCTTTTACTGTTTTATACAAGAGGTGCTTGGCACACCTCCTGATGTTTTGTTACACAAAACAAAAATATATTTCATGTTTACATTTACAGATGAATATGGCACATTATTTTCACCATAGGCACATCACTGAATTATACACCACAAAAGATTGGTTTCCATTTTTTGCAATATTAAATGGTAACAGTAAAATCGGTGTAATCTTGATTTTTCTCTCCTTCTAGCACCGTGAACGAATGACATTATATACACCCATAAAACAAATGAAGGAAAAGGATGGCAGACACACAGGTTTGCTATAAGTTTTGTCTGTAACAAATATGACCTATAGTACGTACAAAAATGATGATTCATGTATTTCAACGTCGGTATCCCACTTCGTTCTTCCAGCTTTGTAATAACTAATTATAAATTATTTTTATCATAACTACTCTGTCATAACTACAGCAGATGAAAATAACTTAGGTTGGGATGGTTCAAGCTCTTCAGTATTAAGAGTGGACACACTGCTTGATACAGAAGCCAGGGTTGCCTGAGCTCACACTGTGTAGCTGAAGCCAGTGACTGTTGCTTCCTGGGTGGACATTTCATAACACGCAGTACCTACCTGACAGAAAAAAGTAACGGAGGCTCTCATCTCAATGATTTGAAGCTAAATTTTAGAGAATTCTCTTGATTTGTATAATCTAAGCAGAGAAGTTTTTCACTTTTTGTAACATTTCATTCATTGTTTCAGCTAGAAAAAGTGAGGTATAATGAAATTACAAGAAATAGAAAAATTAAAGGTGCTGTATGTATTATCTTAACTAATTATGCTCATCCACGGTCTGAAGAAGTGACCATAAAGTGCTTCATGATAGCTGCCCTAAGAGCATATCCTTCTAAAATGTTTTTCTTCTTTTTAGATGCAGTTTTGAAAGTTGCTTTTCTTAAGAAATGTAAGGAAGCGGGACTTCTTAATGATTTATTTCAAGAAATACTAGACAAACTCCATTTGATTCAGGAAAGACTCATGGATGAGACTGCTTCAGAATCAGGTACTAAAACAGCAAAATTTCTACATAGAGACTTCTCACAGACCTACATGTAAAACAAAACCAAAGAACAGTACACATTTTCTTTCTGTGATATTTCTTTCTTTTCTTTCTTTATCTCAGTCTTTAATAAAAATCCATTGTTCCAGATCTCTCGTCTTTTATAAAATTAGTTAATTTCATAAAAAGTACCCTGAGGCCCTGAAGGTTTTCATGTATTTTGCAGAGGTGCATAACTGAGGGTGACCAGCACGATGGTCAGAACCTAATTCAGTCGCATCCATCCCTCTCCATGCTCCACCCCCACCCAGCCCCACAGCTCAGCACGCTTGTTGCTAAGATTTCAGAATGGCGTTATATTACAGTTTTGATTTGACTCAAATTCTATTCCCTTAATAAGCCACGTGTTTGTTTGTATTGTTCAAGTTTAAAGTAATTTTAATGTTCTGATTGATGTTTGCTTAGTTAAATGTGACCTTTCATTAGGAGCTCTTTGGCAAGCTGACGTTCCATTCATATGTGCAGGTACATAAGCATTTAGCCTTCTTATAACCTAGTCTATGAGCTTAAAACCTGGATTATAAATATAGCTATTTTACAAGGAAAAGCTTGACAGTTTATACTTCAGACAAAATATAAAATAGATGCTTATTTGAAGGGGATTATTTTCTATAGGTCAAGATCAAAAAATGAAATTCAGAGCAAACATTTCTAAAAGCTCTTTCATTGCATTCTTTTATTTATTCTTTTGTCTAGACCAAGCACTTCTCAAACTTGAGCAGGCCCCTCAGAATCATCTGGAGGGCTTGTTAAATCACAGATAGCTGGGCCTCGCCCCTGGAGGGTCTCATTCACTAGAGGTGCCAAGAATTTGCATTTTGAACAGGTTCCCAGGTCAGGCTGCTGCGGCTGCAGTCTAACACTCAAGTTCTACAGAAGACGACTGCTCTATTTTTCCTTATTTTGGGTTATTTTGGGAGGTGTTTCTGCCTATGTAATTATTTAAATTAAAACTGAAAATGTTTTTCTCCCTCCAGACTATGAAGAAATTGGGACTTCACTTTTTGACTGTAGATTGTTTGAAGACACATTTGTACATTTTCAAGCAGGTATAAGAGTTATAACCAAGCAGCAAAGTTGGTATTTATCATAGACACAGAAATAATATACTACTCAGGTGATAAAAATCCTATTTCAGGAGAACGTTCATTGTTTTATTAAATAAAAAAGCTCACTACAAAATATCACCCCTCACACACAGAAGACAAAATGTGTGAAATACACAGAGACACATATGTACACAAAAACACCGAACCCAAATGGAAACAGTACTTTTCTGCAGATGGTTGGATTATAGTGATTTCCTTTGTTTTTAGTGCTGCATTGTACTTTCCAGTTTCTAACATACACGTAATACTTTGTGTAGAAACAACAAAAAATTGATTGCAAAATGGGAGTATCTGGACACTGTGTTTGGGACTCGGCAGGAACAGCTGAGGCTTCCTTCGGCCTCTGCTCTCAGGCAGCCAGGCTCCAACAAGCTGTGCTGCCGTGTCTCCCTCTCACTTGCTGTGATGTACACAAATCAATTCTTTCAAAATTCTCCTTTAGATCTGGGGGGTGGGGTTGGGATTGTAACTGATTGACTCTAAAGTTCACCAGTAAACAAATGAGCAACAATAGCCAAGAAATTTTTCAAAAAGAAGAAAACTTGGGGGGAGGGAGGGCAGAGACTTAACCTTTCTATAAAATATCAACTATTTATTGAGGCGGTCCTTTCACCATTGTTTAAGATGCCTTCAAAACAGGCTAAATTTCCACTTGTGAGTCTGATCTGACTTGTCAGGCAGGGCTGCCCCGCACAGCTGAGCGGGATGTGCGCCCTACACACTCCTTTTCCAAGGATGTGTCTGTCTGTCCAGAAGATGGTGTCAGGACAATAGGTTGTCCCTGTGGAGAAAATACTAGTCCATAACCCTGTCTCAATATACACAAGATTTTCTGAAGTTTGTTTTCAAATTACACATTTCTATTTGAATTTTGTATTACATTTATAATCAGCAGAAAGAATATTTTGTTAAATCTACCAAAAATAGTATCTTTTAACAGTCTCTTGAGAGTGTCTGCATACTGCTAAGGGGAATATCCATGTTTTGTTTTGTTTTTTTAAAGCAGGCTTTAAAATCTGTTTTTCTAAAAGCTTTATTTTGTAGAGGATTTTCATCTGTATTTATTTTTCTTTCATATAAAAATTACGTTTGGAACATGTCACATGTCACTACAGGGGTGGGTGGGAGCATACAGATTACAGAGTAGTATTAGGGGCACCAGGAGGTGACACTGTTTGGAATCTCGTGAGAAACTACCGTGTTTCCCCGAAAATAAGACCTAACTGGAAAATAAGCCCTAGCAGGATTTTTCAGGATGACATGCCCTGAACATAAGCCCTAATGCGTCTTTTGGAGCAAAAACTAATGTAAGACTCGGTCTTATTTTCGGGAAATATGGTAGGGCTTGTTTTATATTATAAGCACCCTGAAAAATCATGGTAGGGCTTATTTTCTGGTTAGGGCTTATTATCGGGGAAACACAGTAGTTTAAAAGGCTTAACTTTTGACAGCCCTACTGATAAAGGCTCTCTTGCTTAATTTAGCCTTTCTAATGTTCCAGAAAGTTAACTACAGGTATACATAGGTATTCTAAAGAAAGATGGTGTATGTCTTAATATTCTTCAATTTTGAGTTTTTTTTAAAAATGACACTGCCACTAATAGTTATTTATAAAGCCTAACTAAAGTAGCTTCTTCCTAAGTTTCCACAATAAGCCTTACTTCTAAATAAAATCAAAAGCTTCTATGTAACATTACAAATTGCATGCATTTTTGTGAAAGAGTTGCCCGTATCCTTTCAATCCTAACCACATGCTCTCCCATCATCTGTCAACAAATGGACAGTTATACAGTCGCTGCTTTTGAGTTTTCAAAGATACACAAAAGGGACTTTTTCTGTAATAAATGTGTACAAAATTTTAAAGATTTACTGACCAGCTTATGTGCGATAAATACTAGAAATTCTATCCTGAATTAGAAGAGGAAGCAGAAGCAGAAAAAAAATCAGTGCCTCCTCACAAGACCCTAGATTCTTCTTATTTGGGGCACAGTTCTGGATACCAGGCACGAGCAAATGAAAGAGGCTAGAAATAGTACATTATTTATAAAACTACTGAATAACTGAAATCATTTTATTTCTCCTTATCATAGCGTTAGAGAATAAAATTCATCAATTTGAAGAAAAGCGGCTGCAGCTGAAGGAAGAGATTGAGCTACTTCGGGACTTAAAACAAACCTTGTGCTCTGTTCAAGAAAATAGAGACCTTAGTTCATGTTCTACTTCAGTATGTTCTCTATCTTCTTAAGAATTACCATTTCATAAGCCAGGAATCCGGCATACTTGTGAGCAGGCTGAAAACTGGAGAGCGGCCTGTGAAAGTCCCAAATCTTTAAGACAGTCTCTCATGTCTCTCGTGGGCAAACTTCAGTCCTCACCAGCTCTTACCTGTTCATACCTAACAGGGTGTTTACTGCCTCCCTCTTATTATCTCACTTCTACCTCTCCGCTGATAAAATGTTTCTCAGGTTCTACTTGAGTAAATTGGATCATGCCTCCCATCTCTCCCACTCTCTATACTAAAACTCGTTCGGTGGCTTCCTGCTGGTGCATTGCCTCCCACCCCTGTTCCACTCCAGTGACTACTTGACTTTCAGTAACACACCAGGTGCTCCTAGCCCCAGGGCCTTTGCATATCCTGTTGTGCTGACTGCTGCTGATACCAGTTCTCCCACTTAGTCCTTCATTCATATCACTTCCCAGTGTAACCCACCACATCCTACATCACATCATAAGAATATAAGCTCCATGAGGATAGGAACTCACTATTCTTTGTTTGCTCACTTAGATATAATCACATTCCCAGCACCTAGCATGTTCAATAAATGTTTGTTGAATAAATGCATAAACTATCATATTTTGAGACCAGTTCCAGCCCATAATGCCTCTTAGATATAATAAATATGAATATTCTGCTTTTACTTGGACTAAATTTACCTGTCTGCTTGTCACAAAGTCTGATTTTCAAATTTCTTCTCAGCCACAGCCACCACATGGGCATACATCATCTTCAAAATAAACATTAAAATTTAAAACTGGACTCCCCAAATAAGAACATCAGTGGGAATATATAAGAATGAAAAAAAAAAAAAAAAAAGACTTTTCTCAACCTAACAATAAAAATTCAGATTTTTATGCCCCACCACTAGGACCCCTGAAAACCTCACATACATATTTCTAACTTTTTACCATAGTACCCTGATTTGCACTAATGCTACATTTCATGAGTTTGATCTGAGTCCCCAGCATGGAGTCTGGCATGTGTAAGTACTCAAAAACTATCTGATGAAGAAAGAATATGTGGATTGATAAAAGAATTGAAGGAAGAATATGTAGATTAAGCATTTAAAATGCTTAACTATTGAGCTGGAAGGACTATGGGTGGAGCTGGGCCCCTTGTTAACTCTCTAGTCTTGATTTCCTGTTGAACTTTGGTAACTTCTGGGGAAGGGATGTTGGCCTCCGGACTTTTTCCACATGGGTGGCCGGTTGGGATACTGGGCCAGCAAGTGTGCATATACGCACTCTGTGGCTTTTTTTCTTTTTTCTTTTCCCAAATAAACGTCTTTTGGTGGATTTTCTGGAGTTATCTTTTGTTGGTCAACAAGATGAAAAAGAATATGTCCCTTCTTGTTGTAACAGCAACCCTAGCCCAGGTCATTCTTACCTGAGGGACAAAATATTAATCAGTTTTTTTCAATTTTGTTTGCTCATTAGAATCACCTGGAGGACGACCTGCTGAATAAAGATTTCCCCTGGTCTAGATGATAACTCAGCTTCCTTTCCTGATATTACATCCCGTAGCAAAGCTTATCTAAGTTAACAGTTTTAATGACATGATCTTTATTTGAAAGGAAACTTCTGTCCCCCACTTTACTTTCAAATTTAACCTGTCACTCATAGGAGGTAATCTGGCACAATGCCGCTTGGGTCTGGCAGGGCAGTCATGAAGTAGGCGAATATACTTGATCGCTTACTACTGAAAAATTATGTAAACTACCCGAGCCTAATTCTGCCCACCTTCTGGTACAAAACGTGGGCACTAAACAAAGTGTGTGTGCAGCACCAGGCATGATGACTGGCTCCAAGAGCAATAAAGGTTCTCACACACACCCTCCCCTTGCCAGCATTTCCTCCTATTGGGCCCTGGATTTTGTTCATTCCAATCAAACAAACTAGCTTCTGGACGCTCCGCAAGGCTCATTAGCTCCCACCTGTGCGTCACTGCTTGTGCCACTCAGCTGCTGTTCTGGAAATGAGCTAAAAGACACTGTTCTCCCCCAAGTGCACAAACATCTTCAGATACGTGTCTCATGTTAACTCAGGTTTTCTCTCGCTGTCATGAAAAGCTGTTTATAAATATGTTATTGTGCTGTTAATTCCTGAACCTCTCTCTTCTTCTAATAACTTTTACATTCCTTGAGGACAGGGACTGTGTCTTTTCTTTCATTTATGGGCGGCCCCAAAGGATCCAGATACATTTTTCTGCTGTGGCAGTTCAATTGTACTCTTTCAGCAGGAATAAAATCAAAGGATGTCTATGCTGTGTGTGAGTGTGTGTGTGTGTGTGTGTGTGTGTGTGTAACAGTCCATGGTGGTACCTATTTTTAACCTGATACCTGCTAAGATTCAGTACTGATTTTTTAAAAATTGTTGCTAAATACAACAAAATTTACCATGTTAACCATGTTTAAGTGCACGGTTTTGCAGCATTAAGTACATTCACACTGTTTTGCTCCCATGACCACCGTCCGTCCACAGAACTCTTCTCATCTTGCAGTCCCTGGCAACCACCACTGTACTTTCTGTCTCTAGACAACTCATATAGTGGAATCACACAGTCTCTGTCCATGTGGAACTGGCTTATTTCACTTAGCATAATGTCTTCAAGGTTCAACCAAGTTATAGCATTTGTCACAATTTCCTTCCTTTTTAAAGCTGCATATTACTGATTTTTGAGGGGGTAAAAAACAACTATGTGCCTGTTTTAACATATTATTTATTAACATACCATTCTAAACATTACATAAATACACCCTGTATACTAGAGTATCGAACAGTGTTCCAGTAAGACGTTCAAGAGTACATTTAGGGCTATTTTAAGAAGTATGAATACTTTGGCTTTCATTATTACCTCAGATGAAAAAAGCAATTCAAATAATAGTTTTCATCTCCTCTATGATTAACAACAAAACAAGTAGAAAAATAAGTGTATTAAAAAAAAAGATACTCAAGTACTTTTTGAAGGATTTATTCCTGTTGTCTTCACTACATACATACTCATACAAATTACTCAGTAATATGAGAAGTGGTTCTTCACCTATATTAGGACCTACTATTTTAATTTGTGCTTTATTTTGTAAGTTTTTTTTTCAAGTAAGAGCAATAGTAAACATACTGAAGTTCTTGTTTTATCCAGATCGTAAGCCTACAGAACAGTGATTGTTACAAACACTACCCATCATAACTAATAATCAAATGAATGTGCACTTATCAACTTAGTAAGAAAAATTCTATCATGTTGCAGAACTAATTCTTAACCTAATAATCTACTGGGCTTCAATCATTTGTAACATGGTGAAGAAAAGGGGGCTGGGACTTCTAGGTTTGTATGTATTCTACCTATCAATGAATCACTGTCTATGGGCCTTCCACACACACTTAAAACATTGCTAAAAATAGTAGCTGCCAAAACTCTTCACCCTCTTGTTAATTTGGCTCTGAAAATGTATTTAGGCTCCAGGTTTAGATGGGAGGAACTTCCAAGCAGGAAACAGAGTTCACTAAGAGAACTCCCACAAATGGAAATGAGTCCCTGGGCTGGAGAGCAGAACAAAACTTTGTTTTTAAAGCGTGCTCAACGGAAACACATGATAAAACTCAGAGCTGACCACTCTTACCTTCCAAATCACACTTTATAACCAGAACCCCCCCAAAACAACCAAGAAAACCATAATTTTGATCCTTTTTCGAAGTTCAATTGTGCTAAATATTAGACCTACCACAGTTAAAAGGAGAGGAAAATCAAAAATGAAAGCTGGTGAAGTTTCAAATAAGCAAATTGGTGATGGATTTGGCTTAGATAAGAGATAAAATGAAGTCCTGTAAAAGAGTTGGTTTTAAGAACTATTTTGAGTCAGATGTAGCAGATCTGATGGTTTAGCAGCCATAATTCAGGAAGGCAAGAACATACTAGATATGTCATTATTTTCCTCTTATGATTAGCATTTATAGGGGAAAAGGTGGAGGGGGCAATTTAAACTTGAGTTTTCGAATTTTATCTTAATAAAATACCATGAGATAATAGTGGAGATTCTAATTTCTAAAATATTCACCTTTGTCCAAACAAAGTTTCTTTCATTATCAACTTTTGCTGGACAGTTCTAAATTAGTACTTTTTGCGTGTTTAAGTCTTAAGAAAAATTTTGGCTAACCTAGAAATTTATCTTTACATAATTATCATTTCAATAGATTAACTCATATTAAACTGAATATTATTTTCATACACCATGAAGTTTAAAAAAAGTCCATTAATAGTGCAAACACACAAACAAAAGCCTCAAACAATCTCAACTATTCCTTCACAGTAAGGCAGTTGAACTAGCAACCAATGCAGCACTTCAACAAGTCCCAAAGTCAGCAAGTCAGTATCTTTAATTCACGGTGGGGCCGCTATGTCTACCTCACAATTCACAAACTATCCCAACTCCTAGTGTCAAAAGTGTTGTTGATATGTGAGCCAGGAGAGTTGCCACAAACTTCCCCTTTCCAAGTTCAGAAATTCCTCCAATCAAAAAAACAAAACAAAACATGCCCCCTCCAAAAAACAAAACCCAGCCAAACGTTACCCCTTTTACAATGTTCCAGCCAAACCTACAGTCACTCTTAAAAAATACATTGTTTAAAATAGGTTCAGGAAAAGCCATACATCATTCGCATATTCCTACGCAGAGAACTGTGTCTCACATGTGGAAAAAACAACCTGATGGTTTTTTTACCTGCAGAATTACATCACCTGTAGCGCACAAAGGACACACCATGACCACTGCCCCAGAGTAGTCACACAAAACCCAGCAGCTTGGCTTCAGTTCTTAAAGGCTCCACATTTACTGGCTTTAGCAATGAATTCCTTTAGCAGAGGGCCATCCATTTGCCAAAATGCTGCAGTCTGTGTAACTTCTGTCAAATGATTGATGCAAAACTTAAAGCAGAATTCTTCTAAATCCTGGACACACACAACAAAAATAAAAACAAGAAGAAGCCTTTTTTTATTAACTTTAATTGAATTGCTTCTCTCCAAACCCCTCACCCCAAATCTCTCACCCTCCCCCAGATAGCTGAGGCCAGAAACTTCAAATGAGGCAAACAGGCGCCCACAGGTAGGTGTCAGAAAAACACATACTATTTACTCACAACACAGTAAGAGGGTTCCCCTACCACGTTTGACTCTTTAAAACGTACCCACATGCACACACGGTCTATGAGGAGACGTCTCCTCACGGTTATCACATAGTCTAATCATACTCAAAGACACTTTTAAAAAGCTGAAAGCTACTTTATTTAGTCTACATAATATGTTTCATCACATTGAAGAAGTCAGAGAAAAGATTAAGACATGCGTTATTTAGTTTAGGGAAGAGAAGACTAAACAATACAAAAGTGATGAAGAGGTGTAGTCAACCTACACCTTAAAAAAAATTCTAAGGACCTTAAATTCACGTTCATGATCTACTAAATAAAAATGCCTTAATTTTTAGAGCCACAAAGAATAATATACAACTTCCATTACACTAATTTCTTAGTCAATTCAGAGAAGAATATTCAGAGATTGGATTTTTCAGTCAGACAACTGGAAATCACAAACTATCAGCATTCGGAAGGAAAGTAACACATACAAGTAGTAAGCCAGAACAATTTAAAAATAGATCTCTGCCTAGCTAATAAATATTGTCATCCCCAGCAAAACTCTACTGTAATGTTGTTTGTTCCTTTAAATGTTGGGCATACATTTATTAAATCAATTAGGTACCTGGAATGCACACAAAGCAAATCCCACAAAAAACTCTTATCACAAATAGCTTGATTTTTGTAACTTGGCTGGATCTAGTGAAGGTACTTAGCGTTCTATCAAACCAGGAAGTCAACAATATTTACAATGTACAGTCTTGGGATTATGTTTCCAGCTACCAAGAAATAAGAACTTTAGGCAGACAGGGAGAAGAGCCCACACAAACATATGGACACACCCCTTTTCTGCTCTCTCAGTGCAGACCCCTGAAAACAAAGACTTCCTTTATCTTAGGGTCCGTCTGTCCCCAGCTGCAAGATGCTCCTCTCCAGTCATAAGTCAGTAGGAGATAACCCTCATCTAATGTGTTATCAGCAAGCTGCTGCCATTTAAATGCATTTAAATTGTTATTTAAATGCATTTAAAATGTTATCACAATCTCTGGTTCCATATTTTTAATAAGAGATTCCCAGTGCGCTGCATGTACAGCTGAATGTTCTGTGTATTATAATAAACTAAAATGTTCAACTATATAAAACAGTGCCTCTCACATTATTATTAAAGAAAAAGCATTACTCTTGGTAATATAACCCAATGGTTAGTAAATACCTCTAGGTACTAAATTATATTCCACAGGGAGATAAAAGTTGTATTTTAGTCTTATTTATCAAAAATAGAAAACTAGTTTATCTACACATAACTTAGGAATAACTAGCTAGTCACGAGCATAGAAAGTTCTTCAAACCATGTACTATGTCAGATAAGTATTTTAAATATTAAGTTTTAATTATATAATTTCAAATTCAAAGGGAAAGAAGAGTGTGCTAAATTCTGGTATTGTAAAACCTTATCACTTCTATGTCTACTAATATGGAATTCAATATCTTTGCTGTATATACGAAAAATGAGTTTATTCAGTTTACTAATCGTATAGATTACCTCGAGTATAAACTTTAAGAACTTTTTAATATAGCATAAGTATACAAACAGTGCTTCTAATTACAAATCGGTTTATATATCTATGAAAATAGTTCTATCAATTTGCCTTTCCTTCCCCTCCAATTAGTTTGAATTGGTGAGATTTCTCAGTATTCAACAAATGTTTAACAATTTCAGGCATTAAAAGTCTAACTATAGAATACTGTAAATAATCTAAATCTCCATTGTTTAAATAACTAATTGAACCTTGGTTAAGGCAGAGCTACGGAAAAAGAAGCATTGAATGCACTTGGAGACAGAGAAAGTGGAATCTGCAAGATCATTTGATTTGCATCAATCAATCGGAGAGTGGCAGAGTGTGGCAGATTCACTGAGCAACCAATGCCCTGAACGAAGTTGCCTTTGATGTGTGAATTATACAAACACTTCTGATAATTCTTAAATACTATAAGAACCTACATGATCTATTCATCTCATTCTGCAAATGATCAGATTGTCAATTACTACCTAGAAAAGAAAATGGAACTCTTACCTAACTGATATGTCAACTATAACAGGACTGCTGGGCTTTAAATATTTCCAAGGATGAGATCACTTCAGCAGTAGATGAATAAAATTCATAATAGAATGAAAGAGTCTTCTCAAGGCCCATGGAATAGGGAAGTGGGAGAGGGTGTAAAATCAAGGGATCTAATACGTTATTCCTGGCATTTTAGAAATTAAAGTCCATGTTTATGATATTTTGTGGTGAAATTATTATAAAGGGGTTCTGAAGCAAATGGGATAAAATATTAGATTTTTTGTAATTAGCAAAGACCAAATTAAAAATTGTTATTCTGAAATAATTTATAATTTCCTGTTAAATTTTTAAACATTTAAATTAATTATTCCAATCATTATACGTACTCTGAAAGTAAGTTGTTTTTCCTTTCCACAGATTTTCTTTAGTAACAAACAAAACACAGAATTGGTGGTCATAATATCAACACTTTAAAAATGTGAATGCGTTTCAATGGAGTTATCCAGTCCTGAAATCCCAAATCTAAAGTAGTTAAGGCCTTCTTGTGGAAGGCCACTTGGTTATGGTAAGACAGGCTGCCTTTGTGTCACAACCCATGCCTGAGACACAATCCAGACGGCAAGAGTTGGTGAACCACACCTAATCTGCCCAAACTTGTTATTAAAGTAATTGCAAAAAAAAAACCCCAAAACCATAACTCTAGAATTCATTGTACAGTATACCAAATACAAAAGATTCCAGATGAAAGTGGGTTGTTTTTGTCTTTTAGAATGTATTTAAATGCCTTAGCATATGAAAAAAAATAAAGGTGCATTCTTTCATTACCCAAAAAATATTTTACAGTCTACTACTGATCATAGAAAAATTTTAATTTGGCCCTCAGAACAAAGAAAACCAAATGCTCTGGTTTTAGCACAAAGTTGTCCAATACTCACATACGAAACCAATTTTGGAATTAGATTTCTGGGCTCCTATTTACTGCTTCTCACCAAAAGCAAAATTCTAAGACATAAATTGCTCAGCAAGTAGAATTTTCTGAAAAGGTTTCTAATCTGCTGAAACAAATAATATGTCTCAACTGTTTCTCCTAATGTTCAAATATACACAGAAAACAAAAATTTCCTGCAAAAAAAAAACAATATAAATAGAAGCATTTCAAATTTTTTATAATGTGACACAGAACTATCTTGAGACACTGTTTTACTCACATTTTCTCCCTTGATGTCAATATTTGTTCGGATTTGTGCTAGAGGAATATTTAAGTTCTCCTTCTCCAAGTCCTTCTTTACTTTATTAAAACTTGTAGAAAGTCTGACAATGCATTCATAATGCAAGGGCTCCACAACAGTCAGCTTACTTTCAAAACAATCTTCATAACTACCAAGTCGGGATATTTTTGTTGCTTTTATGTATGTAATTTGCTTCAAAATTATCTTGTCAAAAGGGGGTATGGAGGAAGCACAATAACTTTTATAGAAAAGGGAAGAAACGTGAGAAGCAGGTAGTCTCCATCTTCCTAGCATTTCAACTCATAGAATGAAGGAAAAGTCATCTAGTATCCCCAAGTTGAGCTCCTGAAAATAACAGTTTTTGCAGTTAATTTCCAATCTGGCTTAGTAGCAGCTCCCAATCAACTAATAGATATAGTAAGTGGGGTTTTTTTTTGTATTTTAAAGACTTACTATATTCGATAGCATTAAATAAATAAAATGTAAAAGTACATTAGTCATTTATATAACTCCTATCAGAACCAAAAAAAATACAGCCTAGAAAGAAGTGATTCGTTTTATTTTTGTCCTCTATTTTCTACTTTTTCTATATTAAATGAGTAGTATTTGTAGGTGGGGTGGTTTTTTTTGTTTTTTTTTTCCACTTTTTTTAATAAGCACACATTCATGGTTAGGTGTTTCAAATACATTCATTCATTTAACTTGACATGTATTTTTGAATACCAACTACACAACCACACTGTCACAGATTCTACATGAATTTGTGGTGTCAAATAAGGGACAGTTTTTAATGTGTTTATACTTCTTATGAAAACTAGTAAAAGGAAATAATTGACAGGCATAAGACTTATTCTGTAAACTCTCTGGGGTAGATTTTAGCTGGAAGTGAGGAAGAAATTTCAAGCAACTAGAACTGAGATATTTGCCTCTGCCCAGGTGATTTTAGTTACCAAGATCTCATCCCAAGAATATGGAACTCACTAGCAGTGAGGAGGAGTATGGAAAGTCACAGAAGAGATTCTAAAATTGATCACCAAATGGAGAGAAAAGGCACTGCCAATTTAAAATTATATCATTGGGTGGAAATTAGAATAGCATTTCTAATAAAGAATGTCATGGTGTCAAAGAAAGGGTAGAAAAAAACACTATACTTCCATTTTCTATTGGAAATAATATCCTTTGTTCATTATGCCATCTGTTGAAAGGGCTGCAGAAAAGTCAGCTATATTTTACCTTATCAAATATTTATCATACTATAATCTCAAATAAAAATAGGATACATTTTGAAAATACAAGACATGATGGTCCACTTCAACCCCTAAGTGTGACAAAGGTGACATCTGTCCTCCACCATATCTCCAAGGTCACACCTACAGATCGTTGCAGGCACTAGGTAAATTTCCTAATACCAGGTATTTTGCCTTATCATATGATGACAAAATACTTACAAGTTCCTGTCGAGATGGTGCAGTAGGTAAACTCTGTGTTTGCCGCCTCTCATGACCACATCAAAAGTACAAGTAAACTACAGAACGACCATCATGGAGAATCACCTGTAGTCCAGCTGAACCAAAGCCCTACAACTATAGACATACAGAAGCCACAGCGAAACTGGTAGGAGGGAAAGAGACACGGAAAGGGCTGGTTCCACATCTGTTATTAAAAATCAGAAGGGATATCTCAGCTGTGAAGGTATCCCCAGCGGAGCAAAGGTTCCCAACCCCACATCTGGCTCCCCAGCCCAGGGTTCCAATGCCAGGGAGAAAAGTCCCCATAACTTCTGACTGTGAAAACCAGCCAATATTGTAGATGAGTGAGACAAAGGGCAGATGCAGTCCCAGGCATTTGTGTTAAAGGGCCTGCGCACAGACTTACTTGCGAACAGATTCACTCGCTTTGAGCTCCAGCACTGGGGAAACAGCTCAAAAGGCAACAGGGACATATGGGGAGGAACCAAATTGTCTGGCTGAAGGACAAGGGCTGGAGGGGCAGCTTTCTCCCACAGAGAAGTATTGGCAGAAGCCATTGTTCCTTTGTTGAGACCTCCCCCAATCCCAGTTTGCAGATGCAGGTGGCCACCATATCTGAGTCTCCATCAACCTGGCTAACACCATGCATCTGCCTTGGTGATTCCCTGAGACCGCTCCCCAGCCACCTTGCAGGCGCACCCAGGCCACTTCCAGTAGCTTTTCCATACAAACAGCCTATCTTAGCTAATGCTACAGATTTTCCTAAATCTGTCATGGGTTCACAAACCCTAAACAAGCATCATCTAGCCTCAGCATGCCTCGTACCCCTTATTAAGCAGCCACAAGCCCGGCACTAGTGGGGGCTGACCTTGGTTCACAGCCTTGCCTCTCCCAGGTACCACCAAGCCCAGCACAAGTGGAAAACATCTGCAGATCATTTTGTAGCTCATACCAAGTAGACCCAGGCAAGGTACAGGCAGTGGATAACTTTGGCCTGCACCAGAGCCCCTCTCAAGAGGTTCCGGAACCAACACACCTGGTAGCCAGGTTCAGACCACACCAGAGCACCAACCAATCACCTCCACAAATGACACACACAAAGGGAAGACTGGACAGGCACCAGAGCCTAAAGTGAATCCTGTTCCATACAGTGAGCTCCTACACAACAGCTCCTTCACTGTAATCATGGCCAGTCCTCACACCCAATCAGCATGAGGGTCAACCCCTCCCACTGACATGCAAACAGCAAGCAAGGTTCAACTACAACAGGAGGGCAAACACAACCCACATAGAAAACACATCTGGAGCACCCTGCTCAGGTGACCAGGGAGACCGTGTCCCTGGGCCCCATAGAACACCTACTACATAAGGCCACTCTACTAAGACTGGGACACAGGACAGCTTTACCTAATACATAGAAACAAAAACAGGGAGGCAGCCAAAATGGGGAGACAAGTAAACTGTCCCAAATAAAAGAACAAAGCTTCAGAAAAAGAACTAAACAAAATAGAGACAAGCAATCTACCAGATGCAGAGTTCAATACACCAGTTGTAAGGAAGCTCAATTATCTCAGTGAGAACTTCAACAAAAAGATAGGAAACATAAAAAGAGATAGAAAACAAAAAAGAACCAAGAAAACAATAACTGACATGAAGAATACATTAGAAGGAATCAACAGCAGACCTGATGAAGCAGAGGATCGAATCAGCAATTTGGAAAACAAGAAAGCAGAAAACACCCAATCAGAACAGAAAAAAAAAAAAAAAAAAGAAAAAAAGAAAAAGAAAAGAAAAAAGAATTTTAAAAAATGAGGATGATTTAGGGGCCTCTGTGACAACATCAAGCACACCAACTTGCATCACAGGGGTACCAGAAGGAGAAGAGACAGAGCAAGAAATTGAAAACCTATTTGAAGGGGCCAGCCCGGTGGCTCAGGCAGTTGGAACTCCGTGCTCCTAACTCCGAAGGCTGCCGGTTTGATTCCCACATGGCCCAGTGGGCTCTCAACCAAAAGGTTGCCAGTTCAATTCCTCGAATCCCGCAAGGGATGGTGGGCTCTGCCCCTGCAACTAAGATTGAACACGGCACCTTGAGTTGAGCTGCGGCTGAGCTCCTGGATGGCTCAGTTGGTTGGAGCACGGGCTCTCAACTATAAGGTTGCCGGTTCGACTCTCGCAAGGGATGGTGGGTTGTGCCCCCTGCAACTAGCAACAGCAAATGAACCTGGAGCTGAGCTGCGCCCTCCACAACTAAGACTGAAAGGACAACAACTTGAAGCTGAACGGCAATCAGGATTTAAAGGACACAACTAAGATTGAAAGGACAACAACTTGACTTGGAAAAAGGTTCTGGAAGTACACACTGTTCCCCAATAAAATCTTTAAAAAAAAAAAGAAAACCTGTTTGAAGAAATAATGATGGGAAACTTCCCTAACCTGGTGAAGGAAATAGACATACAAGCCCAGAAAGCACAGAGAGTCCCAAACAAGATGAACCCAAACAGGCCCACACCAAGGCACATCATAATTAAACTGCCAAAGGTTAAAGACAAAGAGAGAATCTTAAAAGCAGTAAGAGAAAATCTGTTACTTACAAGGGAGCTCCCATAAGACTGTCAACTTCAGGCCAGAAGGGATTGGCACTAAAGATTCAAAGTGATGAAAAGCAAGGACCTACAACCATGATCACACTACCCAGAAAAGCTATCATTTAGAATTGAAGGACAGATAAAGTGCTTCCCAGACAAGAAAAAGCTAAAGAGGTTCATCACCACCAAACCAGTATTACAAGAAACTTTAAAGGGATTTCTTTAAGAAAAAAAAACAAAAAATATGAATAATAAAATGGCAATAACTACATATCTATCAACAATTACTTTCAACATAAATGGATTAAATAAAAAAATAGGGTAGCTGAATGGATAAGAAAACAAGACCTTTACATATGCTTCCTATAAGAGACTCACTTCAGTGCGAAAGACACACACAGACTGATAGTAAAGAAATGGAAAAAGATATTTCATGAAAATGGGGGGAAAAAAAAAAGCTGGGATAGCAGTACTTATACCAGCCAAAACAGACTTTAAAACAAAGGCTATAACAAGAGACAAAGAAGGACCCAGTAACCCCACTTCTGGGTATTTATACAAAGAAACCCAAAACACTACTTCGAGGGGATGTGTACATTCATATGTTCATTGCAGCATTGTTTATAGTGGCCAACGATGTGGAGGCAGCCTGGGTGTCCGTTGATGGCTGAATAGACAAAGAGTAGGTGGTACATATGGAATAGTACTCAGCCATTAAAAAAGAATGAAATCTTGCCATCTGTAACACGGTTGGACCTAGAAGGTATTATGCTAAGTGAAATAAGATGGAGAAAGACAAATAACATATCATTTCCCTTATATGTAGAATCGAAAACTCAAAATAATGGAACATACAAAACAAAAACAAACTCATAGATACAGAGACTATTTTGATGGTTGCCAGAGGGAAGGGGAATAAGGGGATGGGGGAAAGGGGAAAAGGGATTAAGAAGTACAAATTGGTAGTTACAAAACAGTCATAGGGATGTAAAGTATACCATAGGGAATATAGTCAATAATATTATAATAACTTAACTATGCATGGTGTCAGATGGGTACTAGATTTATCAGGGTGATCACTCGTAAGTTATATAACTGTCTAATCACTATGCTGTACACCTGAACCTAATATAATATTCTATGTCAACTGTAATCGAAAAATAAAAGATTAAAATATACTTACAAGAATAGATTAATTGTGCCATTTACCTAGACATCTTGAACTACAAAGCTATTGCTCTGTATCTTCTATTCCCTATGAGTTTGGAAAACCAACCATACTATCCTTTAGTTCACTAATTATCCTTAAAGCCTCCTTCAGGTGGTTCAACAAATATTTATCATCCAGAGCCTACTAAGTGCCAGGCACTATAGGGTACACAGATGAATAAAATACAGTTCCTGCTCATGAGGAGCTTACTATCCGATGATGCTTTGGTTCTTATCTTCAAGAAAATGCATGTAAACACAAATTTTCAGACTCCCAAAAGCCCTTCATTCACAAACTCTCTCGAGAACCATGAATCCCAGATTAAGAATTCAATTCAGTGCAAAAACAAACAAACAAACAAACAAACAAACAAAAAGGAGTTCAGAGGAAGTTCTTCACACATGAATAACTGTGTTATAATTAGACAATGATAGGATTTTGGAGCATACACAGATATAAATCATATGGAATCCTTGGCTTATGACAAGGTAGAGTCGGGGAAACAGCAAAGTGGGTCTTGAAAAAATATATATGCTGACCTTGACAAATACGTGAACTAAAATATGCTGTTTATTAGTCCAATAGGTGTGCACTTCATATTCCTACTTGCAGTACAGCTGCTGGGACCTCAATTAGTTTCTTATCTTAGTTTATAATGAAAGCAGAGGAACAACCATCTTTGAAACTATGAACAGAGAATAAAGAAGCAGGGCCAGATTTCGTATTTAAGGGATCAGTCTGTTCATTGAATCCGTAAATAGAAGGAGATGTTACTCATCATGGTCCTTGTCTCATGCAAGAAAAAGGAAGGAAAGGAGCACATTTTTGTTTGTGGTTTTATGTTACCTCCGCATCATATCTGACCGCAGCAGAGAATAATGAAAAGGCATTCTCTACAGTGATTCCTCGCTTGATAATATGCTGACAAAGTTTTTTCAGTCTGTTTTCACAGTAAGATGTCGCCAAATCCAAAAGACCTAAAAGTAAAAAGTGTGGAAGGTTTAATAAAGTTTGCGATAATTTCCCTAATTTCTATATATTTTTTTAATTTTGGTGCATAGAGTTGTGTAGAGTTATGCAGAAGTTTCCTAGTGAATAATACTCTGAGTTTTATTAAATAAGTTCTCTTTGTTACTCCCTACCACCCCCACCTCCTAAACATACTTCTCCTATACTCATTTGATACTATTTCTTCTATGGTACAAAGGAATGGAAAAAATGAAATTGGTCCCCTCATTTTGTTTCCAAAATGATAGGTTAAATCCATCATCAAATCATACTTCAGTACTAAAAAAATTAAAATAAGCCCACAGTCATAAACAAACTGTGTGCATAATTATTAACCACGATAACTATATAATACTATTTTTAAACATATTTTCTTCAAACACTTTTTAAAAACCATATAAAAGCCAATAAACCTGACACTTTATAATTCAATGCTGCAAAAGGCTGAGGAGATACACTTCTGACCAGTGCCTGGCCAGGCCCAGTGTGGCTGAGGTACCTATAGCATCTTCAGGTGGCAGGTCAACTGTGTCTGTGTAGAGGTACTGGAGGAAGGCACGATACACTGGGTAAGAAAACTGGTCTATTTCTATCACTTCTTTCATGTCCTCATTCCAGTAAGACTGGAACATGGATCGAAAGTGCTCACACCTAAAACAGGACAGCAAAAGTTACCTTAATTCAGCAGATGGAATCAGATAAACAAATGTCACAGGTATCCTTACCTACTATATTTGGGCCCGCACACACCAGGATCATGAATCTTTAGCTGGCACCCTAAAAACATTCCACGTGCAAGGATTTTGATATTTGCCTTTTGTGTACACGCTCTTGCATTTTTGATGAGTACCTCCTATGAAATATTAAGAATTGGATGTAGAGCCTTGGAGTACTTAGCACGTCTATAGTACTCCTGGTTCCAGTTGACAGGCCCCATTCAGATCAAGATTTTTTGATCACTTGTTTTTTTAAAAGATGTTGTACAGGAATGCATTTTAAACAATGAAATTGAAGGAAATTCAGAAATGAGGTTTCAAACTTATCACTATAAATTAACATCATTTAAATGATTCATTTGTTTTTTGCTTCATGTGATCAGCATCCTTAAACCTGTTTTAAATGTCTACTGGATTGTGGTTAAGCTGATCATTCACTGTTCCATTACCTTACTTGACAATTTTCCTTCTTTTCTGACTCATCTTCAACATGGCCGTCATTCCTATTTTGTTTCTGCTCCCTTTCCTCTCCTCCCAAGCCTGTTACCAATTTACTTATAACACACATTCACTAGGATAGTCACATATTTCAAGAAAACCTAACCAGGTCTTTTTGTATTGTATTAACATGTACAAATCCACCTGTACGAGGAAGTGATTTCTGAGTATTAGATTTTCTTGAAGTATAACATACTTTATAGTTTAAAAAAATCATCTTTTCAAATCCTTTTAAAATGAGATATAGTATATACACAAAACATTTTCAAAATCCATTCAGAATACTGAAAGAATGGCTCCACTTATCTAAGAAATTACTTCATCTGAGAAGTAAAAAGAAATGGTTGTCTAAGCAAGGAATAATATATAAAATGGGTCAGAAAACTATACGTGGAAGGAACAGATTGGTTGTCCACAGGATCAGACAGAAACACCTCCAGTTCATCTTTCAATTAATATTTTGGTGAAGATACTTATTCCCTTAAGTAATGAATGACATGGCTTTTTAGTTCCCTTAAATATGTTATTTTGTAAATAGCTTTTTAACTGAATTTCCAAAAAGACTTGTATACAGCCAGTTTAATTCTCAATGGTCTGATTTTATGTGCCTCTTTCTCTGTAATGGCAGCCTCAGTGAGCAACAGACGAAAGAGTTATTAAGAAATACAAAGTTCCCTCACACTTACACAAAGAATTCCTGATATATAGCTAAAGAACATTTTTTAAATTGGGAATTAGATGTCCGTCAGGCCAGAAGTCCATCATGTCTGACTATGAGAGTTTTCTGCTTGAGGAAAATGAATCTTTAAGTAAAAGGGGGTATACATACACTTATCCCTGATAACTTTTTGTATTTTTTGACTATGTTTTTTGATAGAAATAAATATTTGCAAGATCTTTCATTTACAAACAATATAGACAAATACTTATACTGCTACATTATGCTTTTTTGAAAAGGCACAGGTGCACGTGCATGCAAAACTCTTCAATAATGAGTGGATTAATACTATCTGCAAAGATATGACATTGTGCCACTTCTCTCTACTGCCAAGGCTATTTCTTTTCAGTCCCCATTTTATGGAATAACAAAGAAACAGACATTGCAAAAATAAAGTAAGGTTATTGATGTCTCCAAGCTCATGCAAAAATACCTGATTTTCAAAACAGCTTTATGGACATGGATATATTTCCCATCAATTCGAAACTTTAGGTCAGCAGTTTCTGGACTGTCAAATTCTTTCTTCAGTGACTCTGCAACTGTTAAAAAGTCTTCATGCTCTGAAGGCAATTAACACATTATTAATGCAGGAAGCTCAGGAAACATACTCGAGATTTGGGGGGAAAAAGATATTATAATCATTAGCATGATGGATAATTGAGTTTTTTTCCAAAAGAATTCATGTCTTACTTGACCAATTTCACAGTTAAAATAATTTATCATGAATCTGTAAACCACAAAAAAATACATATTGGGAAAGGCCAAATACCAGTCTTACAGACTAAGTGAGACATTAGCAATGTGTCTTTTTTTAAAAAAAGGAAAAATTATAGGTAGTCCATGATTCTATCACTACTTTTCAAAACTTGAGTGGTTCTCTTGTAGGGTTATGTATGAACTTATCAACTTTCCTGACTGAAACACTAAGAATACCTTTTGCTCTGCTTTGGGGCAGTTTCAAGAGGTTAGCGTATTTTACTCAAGGAGTCCCAAGAAACAAACTCACCACTTAAGTGGTAATGCTAAGCAGTCCTATTCTTACGCAAAGAAATCCTTTTTCCTCGGTATCAGGAATCTAAACATCCCTCTTAACCCTAAAATTAATGTACAAACAATAATCCTTACACACTAGCTAAAAACAGAGCAAATTTACTTAGTAACAACATATACTCAAAGAGAATAATTTTACAAAAACGTAACCATATTGCCTGATAAGAAGAATTGCTGTTATGATTACAGGGATATGTAAGTAGAATTGTGTTATTATGAAGAAAAGTAAAGGCAATTGTACAAATTCATACAACACTGTCTTGTGCGTTATATGCATGGACAAAGGAAATCAAGTAGAGGCTACTGGGGAAATGAAAGAATTCCAGAGACCCTCATCGGCACTGAATGAAGGTACTATGGACAGAGACAGGTGGGGACGGCCCACAGACAAGAACGGTGGCTTAAAGAACTGAGCTGTGTCTCTCAGTAGCCTGGTGTTACCGGGGGAATTCTCAGAGGAGGGACAACTGCTAAAACCTAGGCTGAAATCTAACAAATGAACTTATCCATGAGCTTTATTGTCAGAATCTCCCAAGGAGAGACACATCACTTGCCGGAGCCATTACCTTAACCTACAGCCCCCCAACACCCACACAATGCAGAGCTCTCTTGGCTATGGAGGAATGGTCGACGATCTCTCAAAATTAGACTTTCCCTGACCCTGTAACCTGGATCTCTGGTGAATAAAAGGAAATAACTTTGATGGAAACGAGTCCAGCAGTCTAGCTTGCTACCCTACCCATCCAAAAAATAGCTTATCATTGCCTCAACCTCTATCTAGTCGGGAGGGTTGAAATAATCCTTTCCTCCTATCAGAGAAGAAAGTCTTCTGAGGTGTGAATTCACCATCTGACTTTCTTCCTAACATCCAGCTGAGAACATAAACTGAGAGAAAAAAAAAACACTTTTGGCTTTTAGTGGGTGGAAGGGAAAGGAGTCATCTAGGAGATATATTCAATGACCATAGTTTTTGCAAACTTAACATTAAAAAAATGTCAGGGCATTTGTTTTGAAAAAGATTCCTTTATAGGGCTAGGATTTTAAAAAGCGAAATCCTGGGGGAGCTTTTTATAAACAGGTCAAGGTTAAGTAGTATGTGGAAATCTGAAGATGTGGACAGAGTGCTTTGGGTGTGCATGAAACATGTGTGATTATGGCCAAAGAGTCCCCTTCCGTGAACTAAAGTTTTTCCAATCACTACATTCACTATAAAAACATTACTGTATTATAAAGAACCTGGAAATGTTCAATTTCTTTCACTTTAAGTTGAGCAGCAGCTTAACTCTTTCTGAACATACCCTTGCCTGCAAGACCATAAAGCTGGTCACCTGACGATGCGACAGCTCCAGCGGTCTGATACACCGCAGCATGACACGTATTACAAGACTAGCTTTCAATATCAATTGCTGAGCAAGCCAAACCCCTGGTTGTCAAGAGATACATTAATGTTCAAACACGGAGCATCATGACCCATTTACTCCCTTTTCATATAAACAAAAGAATAACTTAGCAGAAAAACATTGGCAAAAGGCAGCAATGAACAAGAAATAAAAGAGAAAGAGATTAAAATCTCTGTTAATGGCTACTCAGCTTTAAGACATCTTAAAACTTTCAATCAGTAATGAACTCTTAAAGAAGACAATAGTCCAAAAAGGGCAGATTATGTAATCAAAGATCACCCTGAATTCCTGTTTGGATGCTCTTCTAAGAGTATTTGAGATTGATTGAAAGAAAAAGAAAGTGGAGTTAACATATCACCTTAAAAACTCCAAGTTCTTCACTTTTTAAAAAAATATTTTTATTAAAATATAGCCAACATACAATATTATATTCGTTTCAGGTGTACACCATAGTTATTCAACATTTATATACTTAAAGAAGTGATCACTATGATAAGTCCAGCAACCATCTGATACTGTACCACACGATCACAATATTATTGACTATATTCCCTATGCTGTACATTACATCCCCATGACTTATAAGTTTTAAACCTCGAAATTTGAACCTCTTATTCCCTTCACCTTTTCCTCCAGTTTTTTATTTTTCAATTACAGCTGACATTCCATATTATATTAATGTCAGGTGTACAGCATAGTGGTTACACATTTATATAATTTAAGAAGTGATCCCCCTGACTGGTCTAGTACCCATATTTGAATTGTACACTTTAAAATGGTTAATTTTATGTATGCGACTTTCACCTCAATTAAAATGAAAGCACTTAGAGGGAGAAAATAATAAATCCATGTAATGTTTCATAATGTGTTAATAAATTTTATTTTGCAAATCTAATTGGGGAAAGATACTAAAGCTAATGGAGAATAAAACATTCTGGAACATAAAAGAGCCCACAACCAGCATTTATGTAGAAAAACAGGTCAGTTGAGAGGACCATTCTTCCTGGGTGGAAGTAGCCCTGAGGTTTCTCACCTACAGACAGGAGGCGCCACGAGACAGCGGGAGTGGCGAAGCAGGCAAACACGTCATCTGTGCAGGAGAAGTGGGTGAGGTGAGGCAGGACCACCGACTGGCCCCGGCATTGGCCCCACATGTACACGTGGCCCCCCTGGGTCTTGGCAGCAGAAGTGTGGGCAGAGTGGCAGGCTGCAATCTCTACTACCCTGAAAAATTTTAAGAAAAATGCATGCCACTTCTGTATCACAGAAGGTAAATTAAAACTTCATGTTTGGAACACCTCAAGAAACATCTCAAGATCAAGGGACATTAGCTACCATGTTTCCCCAAAAATAGGACCTAGCTGGACTGTCAGCTCTAATTTGTCTTTTGGTCTTATAGTAAAATAAGACCGGGTATAATATAATATAATACCCAGTGTAATATAACATAACATAATATAACATAATATAATATAATATAATATAATATAATATAATATAATATAATATAATACCGGGTTTTATATTAATTTTTGCTCCATAAGATGCATTAGAGCTGATTGTTCGGCTGGTCTTATTTTCCGGGAAACACAGTATCAAGTCATATAGACAAAACCAAAAGACTGGGGCAAGAGTGCTGTGTTTCTCCTTTCCTGGCTGCCCTACTTCTCATTGTAACCCCATTCTGAGTTAGGATAAATAATACATACTGTTAAGGAAAACTTGGAAAAAGGGGCTAGAAACCAAAGTAAATGAGGCAAGTGGACTCTGACAAAATGTCCTGACAGTTCTGGGGGCTTGGACAGTAGCAAAAACATACTGTTCCGGTAAACCATTTCCTTACAAATACATCTTCTTCTCTCATCTCCTGCCAGAACTCAGAACACTCATTAGGCTAATACACACTACTGGTCTAGGGGTCAGGACTCTGAACATCTCAAGCCAAATGGACATCAAGCCAAACTCACTACAATTTGTCAGTCTGCTTCTTAAGTAGGGTCCCCAAATCAGAAATCAACATTCTAAAACTTGTGAGTACGACCTCACAATTTAGCTGAAGAAACAGTAAGCATCTATTCCAGTAACACACATTAAATTCAATCAATATTTAAACAGATCATGTCCTTTGAAGGGCAGATTTTATTTATTTAAAAGTTGTCTTAGTTGGCTCAGAGGAAAAGTTTGTGCTTCATCATGGTGACAGACCTTGTTTTACCTCCCTACTAAGGGGACAACAAGAAGCCTATATGAATTATACCAAGATGCACTGATGCCTGTCAATCACAGGAGGTCATTTTAGAAAGCTGCATAAGACTCACATCAAGTTCATGTTCATTCTGGCTGGTACTCAAATTCTTTTGTTCACAATGAGAATGTTAATACACAGAACAGGACAAAGCCAAACACCACAGCGCTGGCACACACACGTCCACAGTGCACACACAATCCCAAGACATCGTACAGCCAAGTTACCTTTCTTTCTCCACCATGATGTGTGCTGGGCTTAGCAGATTATTTTTATTGCCAGTTCCTAGCTGCCCATACGTGTTAGCTCCCCAGGCATAGAGCAAGCCCTCATCTGTTAGTGCTAGAGTGTGTGCATAACCGCAGACAATCTGCAAGTAAATTTAAATGGTTACCAAAAACAGGAAAACAGGAAGGACAGGGAAAACATCTACTTAAAGATTACAGCCAGCTTCCGCAGAATGCCATTTCATCATCAGGTGTGGGCTAACATTCTCTGGAATATTAAAAAAGCATTAGAAAAGCCTAAACCTGAGACCACTAACTCCTTCCAATCACTTTTTTTACTTGTCAAGACTGACATGCCCCCACCATGGTGTCCCTTCACATCGTCAGAATTGAGGGAGAATATACTATGAAATGTGGAAGCTGAAGGCACAGGGCACAGTTCGAAAAGACTTCGTGAAGAGTACATCTCCACTATTCGTCCAAGTCAGAGCCAGGAGATGGATGGGACCAGCCGCTAAGAGTCCACCACACGTACCTGGTTCACACACACGCTGTGCAAGGCTGCCACTCTCACAGGGGTCAGCTGGTTGCCATTGTTTCCCAAGCCCAGCTGACCATTGCCATTGTAGCCCCAGCCATACACCTTAGAGAGAGAAAGGGAGAGA
This sequence comes from Rhinolophus sinicus, assembly GCF_057876585.1. NCBI lineage: Eukaryota > Metazoa > Chordata > Mammalia > Chiroptera > Rhinolophidae > Rhinolophus > Rhinolophus sinicus. The sequence continues at coordinate 105,245,664 of NC_142516.1, forward strand.
ACGGGCTTTTAAAACTGCTAGTGAGAGGGAATCGATAAACTTTCCCCACTTCCAACACCCATATTCTACTCTGTGATCCTACACTGATCTTCAAATGGAGGATGTGTTAGGGGTGGCGAATGACAGAATCTGGCATCTGCTCCTACTCCGTAACTTACTAGTTGGGTAGCCTTGGGCGAGTCACTAATTCTTGTTTTACACATGAGGAAGCTGAGGCTCCTTAACAATTAGTAAGCACCTACTGTATGTCAGGACATTGTGAAAGGTACTAGGAATATGTCTTTGGCCGTGGTTTAATAGGGGAGACGAACATATGCAAATGTTCTGCACGCAGGTGTCAAGTGCTGTCACAGACATAACCAAGGCACTGCAGCAGCAGGGAGGAGAAAGGCTCTGTCTATAGGAAGGAAGCTGAGGAAAGACTTTTCTGAAAGTGGCGATGTGAGCAGCAGGGCTGAAGGACAGATGAGGTGAAGGCATTCCAGGTACAGTCCACAGAATGTGATGGAGGCAAGTTCAGAAGACAAGTAGGTGGTCTTGGCTGGACACATCTGGGGTAAGTGGTAAAGAGAAAAAACTAAAAGGAAAGGCAAGCACCAAGGGGATAAAGTCCTAGGAAAAGTGGAATACTTCTATGGGTCTTTCACTGAAATATTTCAAAACAGAGATTTACTTAAATTTTCATTTTGGAAAGATCACATTGGCCACAACACGCAGGGTGACTGGAGTGTGTGAGACTGAGGCAGGAACACCATTCAGAAGAGAAACTCGTCTCTCATCAGCAAACAGGTGAGCTCTGATGAGCGTCCAAACCAAGGCAGTGGCAGCGGAGCCCGGAGGTAGCGAATGGACAGGGAAGGGGTTAGAGAGAGATATGACAGAATGTGGTGACCCTTAGATATCTGGAGTGAGAGAGAGGAAAGCAGCTAAAAGCTGCAAGGCTGGGCTGGGCATAGGTTCAACAGAAGTGTAAAAGGTTTAGAATAGCCAGTGTGGGACACAGGAAAAAGTACTGACCAGCAACAGACAAAAGGTCTAGCTCAAATTAGAAACCTAAGATGGGTGGTGGCACCACGCCTCATGGCAACACAGGGCAAACAAGCACCGGCTGGGGCTTTTCAGGACAATGTGACAGAGGGGAAAGGGGACATGGACATTCAGGTATTAGCAAGAAATGGTTAAAAGCATTTTCAATTTCAGAAGTGCAACAGGTTTGAACTTTGGCAATAGACATCAAAATTTTTAATGGCATACTCCCTTTCTGGGAACTTATTCTATAGAAATATTTGCTTAAGTGTACAAAGATATACACACACACAAACAGTAACACAGAAAATCAGTGAAACATTGTTTATAACAGCAAAAAGTCAGAAACAATTGAAATTTCCATCAGTACAGCTCTGGACATGGCTCATCCACGCAAGAAAAACTAAGCAGCCATTAGTATATGAAAAGTAGCTACAAATGGTCTGAGTAAGATTCAAGCAAAACACATGTTGTTAAGCAGGGAAGTTACAGAACAGTACAGAGAAAAGCAGTAGGTATAATAATCCCATTTTTTTTAAAAACGTAATTATACTCACCTATATATATAACTGTTTATAGAGAAAAGTCCAAAAGGATATAAATCAAACTATTAACAAGATTTGGGAAAAGAAATTCACTTTTTACTTTATTTGTTTTCCTTTGTTAAAATGATCACATAATAATACTTTCTAAATTAAATTTATTTTTTTTTAAATGGGAAGTGACGAATACTGGAATGGAGAATGTTATATGACTATCCCAAGGAATTCTGAAGTCACCCAGGATATCAGAATTGATTCAAAAAATAACCTACCAGACATGAGCGTTCAGTAAATGCTAAAGCCCTCTAGCACCCCAAAGCATGATTCCATAGGTCTGTGTCCAGAGCTGTATCTTTGGATAATTTTTGTGCACTAAGACATACATAGGTGGTAACATGCCCATTTAAATAGAAATGGCAACTAGGATAATTTTACAAAAATAACCATCCGCTCCAAAGTGACGATGGTAGAGGTTCACTGAAAGGTGGGCGTTTTAAAGTAACTAAACAGCAATCAGGACAAACAATTCTGCGTTTGTTTGCAAATTGCTTCTTCCTGGGAACAAACATTTCAGATGTAGACAGGGAGTTAGTTCTACACACTTCATGTGCATTGGAGCCGCTGCCTGCTTACAACCAGCATCAGCCAACTGTAAAGAGTGCACAGTTGATTTTTTTTGTTGGAAGAATAAGGTATATCAAATTCTTTTATCCATTACACTAAATTACAAACAAACACTATAAGTATTAAGCTGGTTGGATCTTGAAAAAAAATTAAATCTAGACACATTAGAATCTTTACTTGCAGATAAACCTTGGAAATAGAAAATTCATACTGGGAAGCAAACATCTTCTCGTTACTCCTCAGTCAGTAACCAGTTAACTATCAATGAAGCTGTCAAGTAAAGGAAGCCCATCCTTCCATGATCTAATACACACACCTCATGAAAAAAATGACATTTCATTGAAAGAAGGAGGGGGAAGAGAAAGGGGAATGCACAGAGAGCTCACCTCACCGTTGTCCAGAACAGCCATGGACGAGGTCTGACCACAGGCGATGCCTACCACCCTCTTAATGTGTAAACAGTTTGTAACTTTGCGAGGAGTTGGCTGATTTGCTGTGGACCCTGAACCCACCTGGCCACAGTTGTTATAGCCCCAAGCAAACACCTACACAGGAGAAGGCAGGAAAAGAAACAATGGTGAGGGTGAAAGTTCTACCTCTAACTACAATAATAATCATAAAATAAAAATAAAGCCACTTAGCGAGTACTTACATGTGCTAAATGCCCTCCTTGCTTTATATGCAGTAACCTATTTAATCCTCATAGGAATCCTATAAGGTGACCCTGGTGTGGATACTATTACCATCCCCATTTTATATATGGGAATGGAAACAGAGAGGCTAAGTGACTTGTTTGAGGTTCCACAGTTAGTAAGTAGTAGAAACGGAATTTGAACCCACGCCGTCCAGCTGTGCTCTTAACCACTATGCTGTATTGCCTCTGTAATGACGGCAGTTCTCTACGTTTCTAATCTGGCATCAATAGAAAATGAAGTATATGCCACATAAGTACCAGTGATACGAAAAATCTGCTTAACTCTTTGGCCACAAATAATCTTTTTTATTTTCACGGAAACCTTTCAAAACCACAGTATGCTTTTCCCTGCCTTGCTAACCACCAATACTGGACATTACATAACCTTTCCTGATGACTCAGGACCATCATGATTGGAATTATCAACTGTAGTTCCGTGTCGTAACGCAGTAATGCTTACAGTACTAAGGAGATGTTTGTCCTACAGAAATGACACCAGGCTGCCTGTCAGGCTATTCTTGGTAATATTTTCTCTGAGTTCTCATTTGCTGTCTGTCAGCTGCAAGCAGCTCCCCTCCTCAACTGCATCCTGCTTATCACTTCTGGCCTGTGATCTGCCATAGCCTGAAAACCACATTTCTAAGGGAGACACACAAATAGATCTATAAGTTAGTTCAAAGCTAGTAACAAAGATGAAAACAAGCAAAAAAATCACTTCAAGTTAATTAGCAACTGATTCTATCAAATAGGAATGTGACCAAAGAGAAGAATTAGGGGAGGGGGAATGTTGGCAGTAGAGGAAATAACTTCAACAAAAGGAGAACTTCTAAGGATCCCTCCCACCCCCGTTCACTTGCCAGCAGGAAGTGGTCCTCACTCACCCTGAGCTCTGGCTTCCATAATTCTTTCTTTCCTCTGTCAGCACCTTCTAAGTTACATGTCTGATGCTGCCCGAGGCAACCACAGCAACACCCACTATTGATGTCTTAAAAGAATATGTGCTATAGGTTCATTTCACAGGTACAAAAGGAATAACCTGCAATACTTCCTGCAAGTGGGTTCACAGGAATAGCTTGTATAATAATGCAAATATTTAGCACAATTATCCAAAGTAACAGGCTTAAGGTGAAAAATACCAGGAATCTATACTGTACAAATTAGCAAGTTCTAATGTCAACAATCATTCTTCTGGCACTTCTGAAAAATCCCCGATTCCCTTTCACTGTAGCTGCCTTTTCTGTAAAAGACGCGGACTGCAGTTCCACTAACCAAGAAACAGACTGGGAAGCAGTAGATTCGGGGCACGGAGCCGGTGTACCAGCCCTGGCTCCAGCACACCCCGGCCATGAAACCTTGATCTCCCTGAGTTCCTTTGGTTTCCTCAGCCATAACCCACCTTACTTAGAAAAATCGCTGTAACACCACTGAAGGATTTTAACAGGGAACAATACGACCCGATTTGTGTTTTAGAAATCAAAGGAGGTAGAGAATATTGGACAAGTTGACCAATCTAAAAGCTATGGAATAAAAGAGATCATGGCAATAGTCCAGGCAGATGACAAGGCCTGACCTAAGGTTATGGAGATGGAGAGGACCTAATAATAATACGAGATTAGAAGGTAGAAATCAATAGGCTGAGCAACTTTAAGACAAGCATGAAACTTGTGGGGTGAGGTAGTACAGCACCCACTGGAATCAACATTCTAAAGTTATTTTCTATGACATCATTACATTTACTAAAAAACAAAAGACACCTTAAAGGATAGGGTCACTAAAAAAAAGGTACAGAACACTGTCATAGACATCTAACTTGTAGTCTTAGAAAACAGCACAAGACTCAACTGCCTTAAGACTAAAGTCCACTTGCATCAAGAGTGGTCCTGATCACAAAACACAGGTTGTGTTAGAAAAAGAGTGCATTCCCAGAATGTTCTCAGCCACGTACACAGGCTACTATGTTCACACTATACCAAGCACAATATGGTCACTATTTTTTATTAAAGCAAGGCATGTTCACAATAGTCAAAAGGCAGAAACAATCCAAATGTCCATCGACATATGAATAAACAAAATGTGGCATACACATACAATGGAATATTATTCAGCCTTTAAAAAGGAAGGAAATTCTGACACACGCTACCACATGGATAAACTTGAAGATATCACGCTAAGTGAAATACGCAGTCACAACAGGACAAATACTGTAAGATTCAACTCATAGGAGGCACCTAGAATGGTCAAATTCACCGATACAGAAAGTAGAATGGTGGTTGCCAGGGGATGCAGGAGGAGGGAGAGGAGATGTTTAATGGGTGTAGAGTTTTTCAGTTTTGCAAGATGCAAAGAGTTCTGTGGATGAATGGTGGTGGTGATAACAAAACAGTGTGGATGCATTTAATGTCATGGAACTGTACACGTAAAAATGGTTAAGATGGTAAATTTTATGTGTATTTTGCCACATTTGAAAATAAAGAATGAAAGCAAGGCACTTACCTCTCCATCAGCTGCCAGAGCCATTGAATGATGTGAGCCGCAAGCTACTTCGACCACTTGCTTGATCAAGAGATTGGTACAGACTTGGATGGGAGCAATGCCTTGGTTGGTTGTCCCATTCCCAAGCTGGCTATATCCATTGTGACCCCAGGCGTAAACAACTCCATCTATACCAGGTGGCCACACACACAGAGTCAGCTCCAAGAAGAAACGGTAACCCCTGTACTTTCTTCCCCGGACTGTGCACAACTCATTCTCCAACCTTAATTTCTATCACATTGTCCTTCCTCCCTGTAAACTAACCACTGATGAGGGGTGGGGGAAAGAGGCATGGGTAAGAAAATAGGATAGACAGATGCAAAATTGTTACAGAAAGGACTTGGTGCTAATATAGAAAAAACATCGGCTTTGTGGTCAGAAGTCAGCTTACATATGCAAAAATTAGACCTACTAACCAAGGCTGATCTAGCTACTACCACGTCTGAACAGCCGCTACGCCACTAACAGAACCAGTGCAGAGCCCCTGATACAGCTTCACTCGTCACGGTGACCAACTAGCCATTTGGTAGCACCATAACTCCAAATGGACCTATCCCATCCTGGAAGGAGCAGCCAGTCATATTGACAAGAATCAACATATAATCCGGATATTTTAACAGCCTCAAAGAGAAGATACTGAATCCATGAAATGAACAGGAGACTCTAGGAAAGAACATTTAGAGAACAAGAAAGAGAGCTTAGAAATGGAACAGCAGAAATGTTAAAATTTGACATAAGGGTTGTGAGATGAGTTGAAGAAATTTCCCAAGAAGTAGATCCAGAATCTCTAACTTCTAAGAAGAATTCCAGAAATAATAGAGAAAACAAGGGAAATTGTCCATGAAATATTTTAAGAAAACTTTCTAGAAATGAAGGAATTTCCAGATTGAAGGGCCAATAGAATGACCAATATAATAAATTAAAAATTACCCACACCAGAGTATATAACCGTGGTTATTTCAGAACACTAGGAATAAAGAAAAGATCCTTAAAGTTTCCAAAGAGGAAGAAAGTCATATGCAAAACAGCAAAAGTCAGAATGCCATCAGCAGCCCTTTAAATTTGAAAGCTGCAATGACTTCAAAATTCTGAGGAAACAATTTCCAATTAGGAATTCTAAGCCCCAACAAACCACTGATCAATTGCAAGAGTAAAATAAAAACACTTTAAGACAAGGTCTCAAAGATTTCTCTCACACCCCCTTCTTTGGAAAGCTACTAGAGAATGTGTGTCACCCAAATGACGGTATAAGCCAAGAAGGATTATAGGACACAAAGAATAGGGGATCCAGAGAGGAGAAAGGTGAGGGGACTTCCAAGGGTAATGGTGAAATGAAGTTCTAGGCTGACAGACTTAGAGTGACCAGTCCCAGCTGACACGGGTCAGAGGGCTCGAGATGACCTGATGCACGCAGATGGACGGAGAGGCAACACTGCTCTGTAGAAGGGTTTGGGCACATGTTAGTGATACATGTATAGAAAAGGAGGTAAATGAACCCCAGGAAAACAAACAGTTGTACAAGAAAGGAGGTGGCTCGGCTCTAAATAATACTTACAGAGTCCTAATAATGTCAACGTTGAATATTGATTTCACCAAAATGGCGAGTCACTATATTGAAAGGATAAAGGGGAGGGAAGGTAGGGGAGAGCACTAAATTTTGTCTGCCATTATAAAAAGTCAAAGGCTAATATCTAAATTTTAATATTTAGAAATAGTAGTATAAGCATGCAAATTTAAAAATACGAGATTAAATATCAGAAGAAACATCTGAAAAAATTAAAAGTGGTTCTTTCTGAAATATAGTTTCTAAGAGTGAGGAGGGGGAAGATGAAGTATTTTTTACTGAAGGCCATAAACTATTTGATGGTTTAAAGTGTTAAATTGCTTTAAACTATATGTTGTAAAACATAAACAATACACATAAATATATATATTTACATATATATCTATATATAGATATATATTTACATATTTACATATACATATATATGATACATAATGTACATGTTTAATGTATATTGTGTAAAATGTATTATAAAAACCAAAACTGAATTAAAAACAAAAAGAAAAATATTTCCACAAGAAAATCAGTTTTTTATATTTATATTTTTGTTTTATGTTTATTTGTATCTTAATTATAACATTCAACATAGTTAAAACTGTATGATCTGGATGCCAAAAATAATTCCAAAAGAAGAAAACCAAAAATTTGAATGTATATGTTTTAGTATGTTTTCTCTAAAAAACTGCCTCAGTAATTTACGGCGAGAAGTCTACGACTAGTTAAAATTGGTATGTATTAGGAAAAAATAAAATCATTAGGTCACAATGGATGACAAGCTGAACCAGTCAGCAAAGCTGTAATGGCTTGAAAAAAAGCCAGTGTGAGGCCAGAAGGCATGATTACATAACACGGAAGTGAGATAATCACCTCATTATGCTCAACACCAGTTACACTTTTACTGGACAAGCACGCTCAGATCTGGATCTCACAGCTTCAGAAAGACGCAGACAGCTTGGAGTGGATTCAGATATGAGTTGGAAACAATCAAAAAGCTCACTACTAGGAGCTATGGCAACATCAAAGGAAGTCCCTGGTCTGGAGACAGAAAGGCAGGGGAGCAAACTGTCTCCCAAATGCCACTCTACAGAATCACCCAATAAAAAGCTGAGACCTCTGCGAGAGAGCGAGAGCAAGAGCTAATGTACCTTAAAATATAAAGGGAAGGACTCAGGTTATAAATAACAGATTTGCAGAGGGCTGTGGTTGCACACAGTGGAGATAAATGGCCAGAGGCAAATGCATAGTCTCCGTCAGTGATCCTGTGGAGGCCAAGAGAAAAAGGACAGGAATCTGTCCCACATTCTTTCCATTCGGTACCCACAGGAATGCCAGCGAATAAACCAAGATTTCTTGAATTCAAGGTTCAGGAACTACACAAAGACTGCAAAACTAGTTTTAACTGTTTATAAAAAAGTAAAACCTAAAAGTTGCTTGTTACCACAAATCCACTGAAAAATTAGGCTGGAAGGACTACTTGGTTTGCTATACCTAATCTTTCACAACTTTAAATAAGTAGCCTAAAACCTCAGAAGTTTGTTTAATTTATAAGTCATCTTATGGCTATTCCAGAGTTAGCCTGGCGTGTTTAACGTTCACCCCCAAAGAAATAAAGCAACAAAACCATTAGAAATGAATTATTTGATCCAACCCTACCTCCCCTTAGCTTGGAATTAACTGCTCGGTTTCCCCCAAATTGAAAAGGTGGACTTGTTCCCTCTTTACCTTCGGTGCTGAGAAGAACATGTGGTCCACTCCCATAACTAAGACTTTTTATCTTCTTTCCACATAAGGCTTCTAGCTTTTTGGGTACAAGTGTACTCTGGTTATCTCCAGTTCCTAGACAGTTACTATAGTTCAATCCAAATACAAAGACCTGGAAAACAAACAGTTCTGAGTTGTTTGGCCTAAAGTTACACAAAGGCTCCCTTATTCGCTCTGAAAATAAGACACACTCAAGTTCAGTTTGACAGCTCAGTGAGTAGGAAGAGATGAAAAAGGTTGTTAAGAAAAATTCAACCTCTGATGGTATTATTTAAGTTTTAGAATACTTGTTATACTACCAAACCCAAAGAGTAGTAGGGTGTGAAGTGGTGTTAAATCAAGAAAATTGAAAGAAAAGACAAATTAGATAAAAGACACAGTCTTCTTGAACTTCAGGTTCTCTTATCCCCCACCTTTCCTGGGCCTTCAAATTGCACACTTCAAAACTCAATCCCAAAATAACCCTTACAATTAAACTCCAGGTTTTGAAAGATTCTTACCTCGTCATTGTCAGTAACGTACAATGCTTCATTGGCTGACGTGCCAAAGACACATGCTTTCCGAATAGATGCAATTTCCTGAGGTGAGAGCAAAGTGAAGATTGGCCACTTTCCTACATCCACCATGACTCTGGCTTCAAGAAATTCCTATAAATAAGCTGACATGTCTGCTGTAACAAAGAAAAAGGATTCCAAGAAAATAATTAAATAACCACTAAACTAACTTAAAAACAAGGACACTGTTAATAACAGAAAACAAAAAGCTAATTCCAGAATAAATGACCCACCTTTGGTTAGGCAGATATCTCACTTTCCCCAGGAATGTGTCTAATCTTTCCTCCACCTTCAGACCTGGGCCTTTTCCTGTAATGGAAGGAAAACTTGCTAGAACCAGTTGCTTGTCTTGCGCACTTACAAGCCAGTGCTTATCTGTTACATGCATGCTTATGTGCAAGCAGACAGCAGATATGGAGGGAAGACATGCGAACTAGATGAAATCAGATGCCTCATCAGGTATTTTTCCCCCAAGTATTGAGATAAAGTTAAAGGCTGTAATACTAGTTTGTCTAAGATAGCTAATTCTCAACTAGGAGGGAGGGTGGGATGGAGGGAGGGTGGGATGGAGGGAGGGTGGGATGGAGGGAGGGTGGGATGGAGGGAGGGAGGAAAGAAAGTTACAAAAATCAGAATCCTTATCTCTACTTTCCCACTCTTCCACTACCATCACCAGAATGCAATGAAAGACCCCCAACCCCTGTAGAAAATCACCACCACGCCAAGCCACTGTTTAACAATGGGAATGGGACACCCGTCAGTCTAGAGTGGCAAAAATATTAAGCAGCACTAGCCTACGATTTACTGGGTGAAACCATAAAATAAAATATTATATTCTGGTCCTCACTTATATGACCACATTTTATACATTTACACAGATATTTTATTTCATACTGAGAAACGTTATATGAACAAAAAGGTAAGACAATTCACCCTAATTTTGCTGTTAAGAGTTGATGACTATAGCCTTCATGCAAGTAGCAACTGGCTTAAATGGTACCCAATAAAAAGTAGGGAGATGTATAAATTCCCATACAACTCTAAACTTGATCTGTTTAAAGAGTTTTACATGAAGAATCCTAGTCATAGCTCCAATTCTTCTAAAGTCAAAAAGTATTTCTAGAAATTCCAGGGGGCTGCACAAGCATAAAACCATATTGTGCCAAATGAATTTTCATTCTGGCTCTGACCTCTGCAAACTGAAATAGAGCCAAACAGCTGATAAATACAACCAGGGCTTCCTAATGAGGTAAAGATCTCCTGAAGCTCCTTCCTACTCATCCTTGACACAGACCTCTAAAAATAGCAAAGAAAGGCAAGCTCAAGACCAAGGTCTTTTTCTGGCTCCAGCACCCACCACAGCACCTCTAAAGCGATCCTCAGAGCTTGAGCATACTTAGCCAGGCCTCAGTTTCCACCATCCAGGAAGATTTTCCCCAACAGCACCAATTTGGATGCCCCAAGTATCACACCACATAATCAATAAGCTTTAAACACCATCAGGACAGGCTGTTCCCTGCACAGCCAGACTCCTGGAATAACATCTGAATGTTCCGAAAATTGTGCATGCATGGGTGTGTATGTGTGTGCACACACATCTGCATATGTGTGTGTGTGTATTGGTGGGAACAGGCAAAGGATTTGGGAGAGGGTAAAAACTAATACATAAACATGTTAAAACATATTTGTTTCAAATGGTATAAAAGGGTACAGAAAAGTAAGTCTCCTTACCCTCTCTTCTAGACCCTCTCCACAAAGGCAACCACTGTTCGTAGCTTTAATTCCTTCCAGAGATAGTGTATACTTACATAAGCATTATATGTATATGTATGCGGAAGCTTTCCTCTCCAACTGAACAGAACACCTTGGAATTATTCTATATTAGAACATGTAGACCTACTTCACTTCTTTTCAATGCTACCACAGAGCATTCTACTACATTGAGTTAACAATTTACCTGTTTCCACTGAGAGACATTTAAGTCATTTCTGGTCTTTTGCTAATACAAACAATACTGCAATTATTGTTTGCTTATATTATTGTATATACATGGCTTTTTGTGTACATACATTTCTAAGATAAACTCCTAAAAATGGAATTTCCAGGTCAAAGTCCAATAGCTATTTTACCTTTAATAGCTATTTCAAATTGTCCTCTACTGAAGTAGTACCAATGCAGAAAATAATCATCAATGTATGGCAGCAGCTGTGTAGCCACAACCTTACTACAAGGATATTACCGTGGGGTCTCAGTTTTGTTTAAACTTGAATTTTCTTATGATGAGTGAGCTTGCGCATCATTTTTAGAAGTAATCACAATAACAGCAACAATAACAAATAACACTTCATAAGCACTATGCACCAAGCATTGTTCTAAATATTTTACATTTACTATTTCATTTAATCCTCACTTTACAGACAAGGAAACAGGCAAAAAGATATTAAGAATGTTCTGAAGGATATCTGGTTTCCCTCTGGGAAGACTGGTTATGGCAGCAGCTTCTAGGGCCTTATTCCACTAGCTTTTAAGTTGCCCCTGACACCTGTGCACATGGGAGACTGCGCTTCTCAGACCACCTGCAACTGAAAATGTCATATGATTATTAGCCTCTGTCCATCACGAAATAACTTCCAGTCAAGATGGTGGCGTAGGTAAATGCTGTGCTTGCCTCCTCCCATGATCACATCAAAATTACAACTAAATTATAGAACAATCACCCTGGAGAACCATCTGAAGTCCAGCTGAATGAACTCCTATAACTAAGGATATAAAGAAGAAGACACTTAGTCTGAGAGGAGCGGTGAGACAAAAAACAGGCTGGTTCCACATACATGTGTAGTGACTGAAAATCAGAAGGAACATCTCAGTGCAAAGGACCCCCTGAGGAGTGAGGGGTCCCAGCCCCACACTAGGCGCCCCAGCCCAGAGCACCAGTGCTGGAAAGAGAAGTCCCCACAGCATCTGGCTGTGAAAATCAGTGAGGATTCTGGCCAGGTGAGACGGAGGGCTGCTGGAAGCCCAGGTGTCCTCTACAGGGTCCAAGCACAGACCCACTATCTCACAAACACTTGCCCTAAGTTCCAGCGAAGTACCAGCAGCTTGAAAGGTACCAGGGACATATGGAGAGAAACTGAACTGTGTGGCTTCAGAGCGAAGGCTGGAGGGGCAGCCAGGGAGAAAATGAATTGTGTGGCTTCGGGGCAAGTGCTAGAGGGGCAACCACAATTGTTCATGTGTTGAGCCCTCCTCCCACACAGCCAGCAGGTGCAGGTGGGCACCAAATGTGAATCTGCATCAACCTAGTGAACACCTCGCCCTACTTTGGTGACCCCGACGCCCTGACACACCCAACTCAAGACCACTAAGCCTCTTTCAGTGGCCGTTCATCACAGGCAGTCAGCCTCAGACCGAACTGCAGAATTTCTTAAAAATTCTCAAAGGTCCACAGACGCCACACAGGCAGTGGCTATCCTTGATGTACCCTGGGCCCTTGCTGAGTGGCCCCAGACCTAGCACTGATGCTAAATCTGAATCTGCATAAACCTCATGAACATCATTTGCCCCACCTTGGTGCCTCCCCGTAACCCCGCACCACCCAACTTGCACACCGCCTCAGCCTCTTTCAGCAGCTGTTCCTCATAGGTAGCTGGCTACAGCCAGTGCTGCAGACTTTCCTAAAAACTTTAAAAGGTCTGCAGGCCCCAGGCAATCCACAGTTGGCCTCGGCATGCCCTGTGCCTCTTGCTGAGAGGCCCCAGGCCCAGCACTGGTAGCAGCCTGCCTTGGTTCACTGTGTGGCCTCTCCCACATGCCTCCAGGAGTAGCACAGGCAGCGACCAACCATGAATCACTTTGTAGCTCCTACCAGGTTGCTCTGGGCAGGGTAAGGCAGTGGCTGCACCAGAGCCCCTCCCAAGAGGTTGCAGAACGAATATACCCAGTGGCCAGCTTCAGACCACAACAGAACACTACTCAATTAGCTCCATAAAAGGCACACACAAAGGGTGGTCTCAGCAGGCACCTGAGCCCCACTGGGGCAAATTCTACTCTGTGGGGTCAGTCCCTGAACAGCAGCTTGTCCACTGTAGTTGTGGCCAGTCCTCACAGCCAGTCAGCCTAAGGGTCAACACTACCTACAGGTGTGCCAACAGCAACCAAGGCTCTACTAAAACGGGAGGGCACACACAACTCACACAAGGGACACTCCTGGAGCACCCAGCTCAAGTGACCAGGAAGACTGTGCCACTGGGCCCCACAGGACCTACTACATAAGGCCAACTTACTGAGACTGGAAGACATAGCAGATCTACCTAATACATAGAAACAAATACAGAGAGGTACTCAAAATGAGGAGACAAACATGTTCCAAATGAGAGAACAAAACTCCAGAAAAAGAACTAAACAAAAGGGAGGCAAGCAATCTACCAGATACGGAGTTCAAAACACTGGTTGTAAGGATGCTCAATGAACTTAGTGGAAGAATAAATTAACTCAGTGAGAACTTCAACAAGGAGATAGTAAACATAAAAACGGACACAGAAACCATTAAAAAGAACCAGTCAGAAATGAAGAATACACTGGAAGGAATCAAGAGCAGACCAGGTGAAGCAGAGGACTGAATTAGTAATTTAAAAAAGGAGGTAGTGGAAAACAACCAATCAGAGCAGTAAGAAAAAAAAGAGCATAGTTTAAGTGACATCTGGAACAACAGCAAGGGTAACAACATTGACATCATATAGGTACCAGAAGGAGAACAGACAGAGCAAGGGACTGAAAATCTATTTGGAAAAATAATGTCTTAAAACATCCTTAACTTGGGGCAGGAAATAGACATACAAGTCCAGGAAGTGCACAGAGTCCCCAACAAGATGAACCTAAAGATGCTCACATGAAGACACATCAAAATTAAAATGCCAAAGGTTAAAGATAAAGAGAGAATGTTAAAAGTAGTGAAAGAAAAGCAGTTAACTACAAGGGAGCTCCCATAAGACTGTCAGCTAATTATTTCTCATCAGAAATATTCCAGGCTAGAACGGATTGCCATGTAATATTCAAAGTTATGAAAAGCAAGGACCTACAACCAAGACTACCCAGGAAGGTTATCATTTAGAATTGAAAGAGAGATAAAGAGCTTCCACAACAAGAAAAAGCTGAAGGAGTTCATCACTACCAAATCAGTATTACAAGAAATGTCAAAGGGACTTCTTTAAGAAGAGAAGAAAGATCATAAATATGAATACTAAAATGGCAATGACTACACACCTATCAATAATCACTGTAAATGTAAATACATTAAATGCTCCAATCAAAAGACATATTGTAGGTGAATGAAGAACAAAACAAGACCCATATATATGCTATCTAGAAGAGACCCACTTCAGATAAAAAGACATACACAGACTGAAAGTAAAGGGATGGAAAAAGATATTTCATGCAAATGGAAACAAACAAAAAAATCTGGGGTAGCAATACTTATACCAGACAAAATAGACTTTAAAACAAAGGTTACAACAACAGACAAAAAAGTACATTTCATAATGTTAAAGGCATCAATCCAAAAAGAGGATACAACCCTTATAAACATTTACACCACCCAATGTAGGAGCACTGAACTATATAAAGCAAATATTGACGGACATAAAGGGAGAGATCAACACAATAGTCATTATAGGGAATTTTAACACTGCCATTGACATCAATGGATAGATCATTCAGACAGAAGATCAACAAGGAAACAGCGGCCTCAAATAACAAATTGCAGCACATGGACTTAATTGATATTTTTAGGACATTTCACCCCAAAACAGCAGAACACATTTTTCTCAAGTGTACACAGAACATATTCCAGGATAGACCGCATATTAGGCCATAAAAAAAAGTCTCAATAAATACAAGAAGACTGAAACCATATCTAGCATCTTCTCCAGTAACAATGGTATGAAATTAGAAACCACTTACAAGAAAAAAACTGAAAAACACACTGACATGAAATCTAAATAACAAGCTATTAAACAATGAATGGATTAACAATAAGATCAAAGAAGAAATAAAAAAATACCTTGAGATAAATGAAAATGAAAACACAATTATCCCAAATCTATAAGACACAGCCAAAGCAGTTCTAACAGGGAAATTCATAGCAATACAGCCCTACTTCAAAAAAACCAAAACAAAACAAGAAAAACCTCAAATAATCTAACCTTACACCTAAAGGACTAGAAACAGAAAAACAAAGCCCAAACAGTGTAGAAAGAAGAAAATAATAAAGATGAAAGCAGAAATAAATGAAATAGTCTAAAAAATAATACAAAAGATCAATGAAACTAAGAAGTGTTCTTTGAAAAGATAAATAAAATTGATAAATCTTTAACAAGACTCATCAGGAAGACACAGTAAATAAAATCATAAAAGAAAGCAGAGACAACTGACATCCCAGAAATACAACGGATAATAAGAAAATACTAATAACCATTACATGCAACAAACAGGACAGTCTGAAAGAAATGGATAAATTTCTACAAACATATAATTTTCCAAAACTGAGTCAAGAAGAAAACAGAAAATCTGAACAGACCAATAACTACAAATGAAATTGATTTGGTAATCAAAGGACTCCCAACAAACAAGTCTTGCAGTGGATGGCTTCACAGGTAAATTTTACCAAACATTCAAAGAAGAATTAACAGCTATCCTTCACAAACTATACCAAAAAACTCAGAGGAAAGGCTCTCAAGCTAATTTCATGAAGCCAGCACTACCATGATTCCAAAACCAGAAAAAGATATCACAAAAAAAGAAAATTATAGGCCAATATCCCTAATGAAAATAAATACAAAAATATTCAACTAATATTAGCAAACTGAATTCAGCAATACATTAAAAAGATCATACACCATGATCAAGTGTAATTTATTCCTGGGATACAAGGTTGTTCAACTATCCACAAATCAATTAATGTGATATACCACATAAACAAAATGAAGGATAAAAAAATCATATGACCTAAACAAACAAACAAAACAGAAACAAACGTATAGATACAGAGAACATTTTGATAGCTGCCAGATAGGAGAGGGGTAGGGGGGTGAGTGAAAAGGGGGAAGGGATTAAGAATTACAAATTGATTGTTACACAGTAGGGTGTAGATTATAGCATAAGGAATATAGTCAATAATATTGTAATATTGTATGGTATCAGATGGGTACTAGATTTATTGGGGTGATAGGTGGGAGGGGTTTGGGAAGCAGGGTGAAAAAGTGAAGGGATTAAGAAGTACAAATTGGTAGTTACAAAACAGTCATGGGGATGTAAAGTAAAGCATAGGGAATATAATCAATAATATGGTAATAATTATGCATAGTGCTAGGTGGGTACTAGACTAGTCAAGGGGATCACTTCTTAAATTATACAAATGCCTAACCACTGTGCTGTATACCTGAAATAAATATAAAATAATATTGAATGTCAACTGTAATTGAAAATTTAAAAAAAAGGGGGAAAGGTGAAGGGGAATAAGAGTTTCAAATTTCCAGGTATAAAACAAATAAATCATGGGGATGTAATGAACAGCCTAGGGAATATAGTCAATAATATTGTGATAGCATGGTACAGTGTCAAATGGTTGCTGGACTTATCATGATGATCATTTGTTTGGGCATATAAATGTTGAATAACTATAGTATATACCTGCAATTAATATAATATTGTATGTTAGCTATATTTCAATGTAGAATCTAAAAATCTTTTTTAAAATCATATGGTCTGACCTCACACCTGTCAGAATGGCTATCATCAATAAATCAACAAGCAACTGTTGGTGAGGATGTGAAGAAAAGGGAACCCTTGTGTATTGTTGGTGGGATTGCAAATTGATGCAGTTACTATGGAAAAGAGTTTGGCGGTTCTTCAAGAAGTTAAAAATAGAACTACCTTATGACCCAGAAATTCCACTTCTGGGTATTTATCCAAAGCTATCCAAAATATGAATTCAAAAAGACATATGCACCCCTATGTTCATTGCAGTATTATTTACAATAGCCAAGAAATGGAAGCAACCTAGCTGTCCATCAATAGACAACTGGATAAAGAAGATGTGGTACATAGATACAATGGAGTATTACTTGGCCATAAAAAAATTAAATCTTACCATTTGTGACAACACGGATAGACTTAGAGGATATTACTCTAAGTGAAATAAATCAGACAGAGAGCGACAAATGCCATATGATCTCACTTATATGTAGAATCTAAAAAACAATATAAGTAAACAAACAGAACAGAAACTTACTCATAGATACAGAGAACAAACTGATGGTTGCCAAATGGAAGGGCAGTTCAGGGGCTGGGTGAAATAGGTGAAGGGATTAAAAAGTACAAATTGGCAGTTACAAAATAGTCACGGGGATGTTAAGTACAGCACAGAGAATATAGTCAATGATATGGTAATAACTATGCATAATGCCAGGTGGGTACTAGACTTATGGGGGATCACTTTGTAAGTTACATAAATGTCTAACTACTACTGTGTTTCCCCAAAAATAAGACCTAGCCAGACCATCAGCTCTAATGGGTCTTTTGGAGCAAAAATTAATATAAGACTCAGTATGATATGATATGATATGATATGATATGATATGATATATGATATAATATATGATATAAGACCTGGTCTTATCTTAAAATAAGACCAGGTCTTATATTAATTTTTGCTCCAAAAGACACATTAGATCTAATAGTCCAGCTAGGTCTTACTTTGGGGGAAACACGGTATGCTGTACACCCACAACTAATATAATATTGAATGTCAACTGTAACTGAAAAATACAAATAAATAATAAAAAAATAGAATTTGCTCAAACTAGCACGTGGCAGAGTCAGGACCTGAAGCTACGCACTCCAGAGCCACCATGTGCATCCTTCATGTTTAAGAGCTCATGTGTCATCCTTTTACATAAAGTCCCTATTTTTTTGTAGTAGACTGTTCTTCTTTTCTTTGTTCTTCATTTATGTGTTCATTGTATGATAAGGTTATCTTACATGCTTTTAAAAGTAACAAAATGATGTCCCCCAAATGGCCTGCCTTGTGCCTCTTACAAGACAGACAAGGAGTCACAAGAAGTGAAACAGTGTAAATCTCTATAAAGTAGATAAATTCCAAGGAAATCCAGAAGAACATTTTCCTAGAATACCGTATCAAAGTCTGTCTTTAAAACTTAATATTTTATGTAATATACAATTGTTTTAATAGAGGGAAAGGGGTAAATTAATTAAATTAGCCCAAAATAAGTCACCATCTTTAAAATTACAACACAAAGGGATATTACCCTTCAAAAATCATACACTTTCCTGACAGCAGGGCAATTATTCTGAAATTACTAATCAGTTATAGGCAACTTTGCCCCCTGGGTTTCGTAATCTACTGAAAAATCAAGCTAATTTTCATAAGGATGGCTTATTATATGAACTGACTTTACCCATGCTAAATTACTTGAAGCTTTATTTTACAAGATATTTCTCCAACAACTTGTAATTTAAGAGTCAATATAAAAACCAGGTTATATATCTTCCATGTCCACACCCATCATAAAAGCAGAAAGCATCACCGATTGCAAGGCCCAAAGTCCTGAGGCCAGTGTTTTAATCCAAGGTTTACTTTTAATCAATCACTGTGACATGTCACTTACCTTTCTGAGCCTGGGTTTCTCAAAAGTATGTTCTGTAAAAATTTGTAATTTGATGTTCAAGATGAAGAAGCTATGGGGGATTTGTGAAAGCATGAAAACAAGGGCAATAATGTTAGCCTCGCCACTAATTACTCCGAGCAACACAAGCAAATAAAGAGCAGGAAGGAACTAACAATGCTCAAGAACCTACTTTGTTGTAGACACTGTGTTAGGTAGCTTCACATACACTATTTCATTTACTCTTCACAATGCTCTTATAAGGAAGAGACCATAATCCATTCTTAGCAGCAGATGAGGAATGAGGCTCAAAGTTGAAATGACTTTCCAAGGTCACAGAGCAATAAATGGCACAGTCAGAATTCAACCCCCACCCTAATTCTTCTTACAGAGAAAATCAGTCCTAGCCCTTTAATGGCTAACCTTCTCCAACATTACTTCCTATTGACTTTATCTTCTCTCAGACGAGTACACCAGCACCTGTTTTTTAAAGTGTTTCAAATATAAAAAGCACGTCCCAAAAAGCATTCCCCACTATGCCTCTGTCTAAATTTGCCTGGTTAAACCCTGTGAATGTCATTCATTCCTTCATTCTTCCAAAAGCCACTGGGAGGAAGGCCCTGGAGACCAAATGTGACCTTTGTCCTCAGAGAGCTCACAAGACAGCACAAGGTACATCCCTGGGCTACAGACTGCAAAGGCACACAATACGTTCTTCATTAGCCTGTGCTTAACCCCGGCAGCTAATGACATGAACAGGGTACCCTCAGAATTCAGACAAGGTTCTCCCACAGATGACATGTTCTTTCTTTGTATTGTTTAAATAAATTCCAAATTTTTATAACACTTTGTGACCCAAAAATAAATATTTTAAATGAAAAGTTTAGTTATTTGAATGATGTTTACCCCCTAAGTAGTTAAAAGTTTTAAGAGGTATTCTTGGCTTAAATTCAAAACCTATGGTGGCAGAGTGTTTCCAGAAAATTTGTAAAATGAATTATTAACATAAAATTAAATGTAGAAAGTGGGAATGTAAGAAGATACAGCCAATGTGGAAAACATTACCACCGTTCCTAAAACAATTAAACATAAAACTAGCATGTGAGCTAGCAATTCCTCTTCTGGTGTATACACCCAAAGGCATTGAAAGCAGGGACTCAAACATACAGTTGTACGTCAATGTTCACAGCATCGTTATTCACAAGAGCCAAACGGTGGAAAATCCAAATATCTATCGATAGCTGCATGGATAAACAAAAGCTGGTATCTACAAACAACAGAATATTATTTGGCCTTAACAATGATATTCTGACACGTTACAACAGGGAGAAACCTGATGACATTATGCTAAGGGAAATGACCCAGACACATAAGGACAAAAATTGTATGAGTCCACTTATATGAGGTACCTAGACTAGTCAAATTGATACAGACAGAAAGTAGAATGGTGGTTGCCAGGGGCGGGGGCGGGGGGTGAGTATGGGGAGTTAGTGTGCAATGCATAGAGTTTCAGTTTGGGATGATGAAAAGGTTCTGGGGATGGATAACAGTGGCAGCTGCACAATAATGGGAATGTACTTAATGTCACTAAACGATGTACTTAGAAACAGTTAAAATGGTTATTTTTATGTTATGTATATTTTACCATAATTAACAAAAATCAAATTATGATCCTTATTATCAAACCTGCATTAATAAACTCATAGATATATTTTTAAAATTAAATATAGAAGAGTTTCAGTCCTAAAAAATATTTATTTAAAAGTACATTCACAATTAATTCTGTCTGTCTTGAGAAAGCAAGTGCACATTATGGAAATTCTGAATGGAACATTTCTAAAAGAAATAAAGCCTTCTTGGAACTGTCAGCACATATAGCAATTCAAACTTGACAAAGTAATTGCTATAATGACCAGTCCTTTTAGGGTTTGACTGATAATCATAAAAAATGAATGGTAATTTGCCTGTCAGTTATATTAAATACTTACTTCTGAAGTACTTCAATAAGATAGTGATTTTTTTTGCAACTTTTTTTTTTATTTAGGAAATACTTTATTTTATTTAGGAAATACTTTCTCATAAATAGCATTGATATGTTCAACCTGAATTATCACTCATGGTGCATTCATTAACGAATGAATCAATGATTTTTGTTTGTTTGTTTGTTTGTTCGTTTTGCTACATGGAGATAAAGAGTAGGAGAATAGAAAAGAGAAATGCAAGCAGAGGTTAGAAAGAGTTTAACATCCTCAGAGGATAACATGCCGATCCACTTGGATCTCAGTCTTTTCTTTAGCACTTGAATATATATCTTATATTCATTCCCACAGACTTTCTTCTGTGCCCATTAGTACTATAAAGCAATGGCCCCATTCCCTGGGACAGCTCTTCCTGGGGACTGGCACTGTCCTTCTGAGATCTCGTGGCAGGGGGAAGGAAGGGTTCCTTTATTTCACACTCCGAAAGCATATTCATTCAAGAGGATAAACACAGACCTTCCAATTTTAGAAATCTACATTTAGAACTGGAAGCTGAAGGAGTAATGTAGCAAGCAATCTTTTGATTCCTCTAAGAGCACGTTTATTTTCCTTTCCCCAAGGAGCTCAGCATTTAACGGAGGGTGGGGGAAGGTTTTTTTTTACTGATTTAGCAAAAATGCATTTGAATATGTTTACAGAATTTAAAAAACAACAGGAAATAGAGAAAATAGTACAGGAAACCTTTGTTTTTTATGAAATAATAGTCTCCATATTAAACAATATTAGAAATTTGGGGTTGACTTATAAACACAGGGCTTCCTCACAGACCTCACCCGCCCCACCCCCCATCCATTCTAACAGGAATGTACGTGGCACAAAGGAGACTGATGCCACCGAGGGGACTTTATCTCCAGACATGTTTTGTGCCGACCTAAAAGCTTGCTAAGAAAAAGACGTCAAAATAGAGGGAGCAACCCTGCAGAACTGGTTAGCACCAAAAGTCTGACTCTTCTGGTGTCATTCTTGGGGCACGAAGTGAGATTGTATCATTCTTTATCAGGGAAGCTGATAGTCTCACAGAAAACAGGAAGGACTCTGAATGCTGGAACAATCCATTTTAAATGACCAATGTGTTCTTCAGCATAAAGCTCTAATAGGAGTTTCTCTATTTTCATAAACTGGATGGGTGATGATTTTAGCTATCAGTTTAAGTTGCTAAGCTGCCTCACAATAGGAATTTATTTAATGAGCTATTGATAAAATCTAAAATGCCTTATAAAAAGGAATAATGTGAACAAAATAACAGCACATTAATGCTTTTTCTGATGATGACCCCACATACCAAGAATGCTGGAATGCTGGAGGAAATCGTAAAGAACTGCACAATCATGGTCCCCACCCCTGAGGAGCTTAAGGCCTAATAGAAAGTCGGATCCTAGTAAGTGGAAACCTAGAATGCAAATGTAAGTGGCATAACTGAACAAATGATGGGATGCAACATGCAAATATACAGTCCATGTGATATATGTTAATAAGTAAATGGAAAAAAAATTATGTGCACAACAGTTACAACTATATAAAAATTATATATCCCAGAAAGTTGTTACATGAAATCCGAGATATCAAATTCTCAGTATTCTAGCAGATGATAAAATGTAAGCATTTCCTCAGTTTCCTGCAGGAAAAAGTGTTTTTCATAGCCTTCTTCCTTTTTCACCAATGGAAGTTCCTATTTGAGAACACAAGACTTAAGGGTGTGGCCATCTTTTCTCTATTTTTGAATACATTTTACTTCAATTATAGGAAAACTTTCAAATAGAGTTCTAGGGTTTTAGGTACAACTTTTGGGGTACAACTTTACAACGTGTTATGTCATATATCTATGCTACAGCAAAAGCAATTCAAAAAACCTCTCAGGTTACAGAAGAGCCAAATGTTACTCTTACCAATTGCTTCCATACTTATTCTGATGAGCTTTTTGAGACTGAGCAGATGCTACACCACTGATTGAGACACCAAATGTATTATTTCCCAGGTCCAGACAAGCCTATGATACAATTCTTTAATTCTTTGTATAAATACCCACTTTAAAACTATCTCACCCATTCTACAGCATAAGCACTGAAAAGAAGCAAAGTTTCAGAGATTTCTGAGAAATGTTACTGCCCCCGCTGCTACAACTGTCATCCATTTCTCTTTCCTGCAAGCCAACCACACTACAAGAATGAAAGGGAAAGAAACAATGTCCCGAATACCTGACAAATTCTACAAAGGAGCGCTGAGAATGGAACATTCTCCAAAAGAGTTTATGCCATCCTTCACAAACACGCAGCTGTACACGTGACATGGTAATCCGACTTCCATTTAAAAAACAGCATGACTGCTCTTAGAATTTCCTAACACTCACAGTGACTGCCCCTTTGCCTCATTAGTTTTGTTCAAATTCATCACTCATTTAAGAGGACAACTGTCGCTTCCCAATTGCCAGTAAGTCACATGACTTGAAACACAATTTGCAATCATGGCCTCTGGAAGCAATTCTTTGCTTCATCCAAGGAGCTGCCTTCATTTCATTGCACAGAAGCTTTAAGCAATTCTAGGACACAGGGAACCTGGCAGCTCATTGTAAGTGAAGAAATAATTCTACTGAAGCCATGAATGAGCTCAGGTTAGAAAAGTCAACAACCCAAATGGCAGCAGTGGGAGCAGCAAAATAAATAAATAAATAAATAAATAAATAAATAAATAAATAAATAAATAACACATCCAGGGTTTGTGAATCTGTGACCTTTTAAAAGGATTGCTTTTATGAGATATTTTTATTTTCAAAAGGAAACCAGGGAAAAAACAGAAAAAAAACATGATTCAAAATAATTTTCTTCCAGTTTTGTTCTTTGTTGCACCAAACATACAGACTTCACAAAAAGACCACAACAAAAATAGATGGGTCAACAGGTTAAAGAAATGGATTGAACCCAATAATACTTCATCTTATTTTTCTAATGAGTCCAAGGCTGGAATGGAGGGGCCCAAGTTCAAATCCACTTATGATATCATGAATCTTTTCTACACGGACATCTCCAAAGGGATTTTATCTACTCGTCTCCACTGTATGAAAAGTACCAGCTGTACCCTGTGATGGCCTAAAGCCAAACTAAAATTCCAGCAATGGACAGCAGAACCATAATGTAATCGTTCAATAAATGTCTACCCCATGTCCTCTTGGTACAAAGGACACAGAGCCAACACCACTACCACCCGAACCCCCATCAGAACTCACTTGGGGTCAGGAGGTCTAGACACGTAAGCAGACACTCACCAGTGTGGCCAGTGCTCTGATGCTGAGGTTCGGGTGCTGCGGAAGCAGCAGATCTGGGAAGTGTTCCTATCTGAAAAGAATAGGCACCTAGAATAGTGAACATATATATGCCAGGTAAAGGTCTGGAGGAGGAACTGAAAGAAATTCCACATGGCTGCAGCCCAAACACAGACTTTATCCTAAGAGCAACACAGAATCACTGAAGGATCTTAAGCCGGGAAGCGGCATGATCAAAATGTATGTCTATTAAAGATTATTTTGGCTGAATGTAGAGACTAGATGGGGATGAAGGAGTTCTCAGAGGGAGCCTAAGGGGGCTGTCTGTGGTGAGCCAGGAAAGAAAGAGTGGAAGCCTGTGCCAGGGAAATGGAGAAAAGTGGACAAGAGGCTGCTGTAACCAGCTGAATGGGAGGAGAGGAGCTGGACACGGGGAAGGCAGAGCCACGGACGGCACAAGATACTCAGCGTAGTGACTGAGTGATCTGTAACGCTCCTCACTACCAGAGAACACAGTGAGTTTCAGGGGGAGGTGAGGAATTATATTCTGCACATTTTAAATTTAGCTACCTGTGGGATATCAAAGTAGATCTGTCCAACAGATAGATCGATAAAGCTGAAGATCAAGAAAGAGATCTGGACTGGAGATTGGGAAACAGGGCATGAGATCACCCGGGGAAAAGTATTAGGAGTAAAAAGAAAAGATCTTGGACGGAACTCTAAGAAATTCCAACAGCAAAGCAACATAGAAGAGGCTGGGAAGGAACAGGCAGAGCAGGAAGGAAACCAGAAGAATAGTGTCATGGAAGCCTAGGGACATGAGCATCACACAAAGGAGGCAATGTCACGGTCAAATGCTCCCGAGAGACCAAACAAGGTAAGGACTGAGAAATGTCCACTGGATTTGGAAGAATTACGGGCAACCTTAACAGAAGCGTTTCAGGGAGGTTGTGGGTGGATAAGGCCAGGCTGCAGAAGGCTGAGGAGAGTGGAAACGTGCAGAAGAGGAAACGAGGATCAACAACTTATTCAAGAAGTTTGACTGTGGAGGGAAAAAGTGAAAGAGGGTAGTAATTGTAAATTGGGCTGGAGCAGAAAGATGTATTTTGGGTGCTCTTTTTATTTTAAACATGTTAGACATGTGAAAATGTTTAAATTTTAATGGGAAGGAGCCAGTAGAGAGAAAGAGGAGAGAACCGAATTAAATGAGATTTATGAGAAAGTAACAAGGAATGGGACGTGAAGCAGAGGTGTAGATAAGCTGGGGGGAGAGGGGGTCTTCCATGAAAACACAAGAGAAGGAACAGATAGATATGGATGAAAGGGAGTTTAATGCCTGGGGAGGCATTCTCTCTCTCTCTCTCTCTCTCTCTCTCTCTCTCTCTCTCTCTCTCTCCAGTCTGCTAAGTAAGTCTGCATTTTTTGTTTCTATCAACAATTTAGAGGGTTCCAATTTCTCCGTATCTTCACCAGCACTTACTATTATCTGTCTTTTTTACTATAGGCATCCTAGGGGGTGTAAATTCGTATCTCACAGTGGTTTGATTTGCATTTGGGCATATTCTCTTCGGAGGTCACCTATGTCTGCGCGTGAAGAAAGACAGAAAGCTTCCTGAGAAGCTCTTCCTAAGAGTAAGAGCGGAGGCAGCAATAGAAAATGGAGTGGAGGAACAACAACAAAAAGGTGGAGACGTCTGAAGCAGCCACCAGAGAGGATGAGAAAGAGCACTGATCAGGGAAACCTAAAGAGATGCTGAGACAGCCCAGTGGAAGTTGCGAAACCGTAAGTCTATTAAGGTACCCTACCCACCTGACCTCGTGTGAGATTTTCTTCTCCAGGAAAGAGTTTTAAAACAACAACAAAAAAACTGATTTAACCAGAATTGGAATCGGAAGCTGCTCAGAGGATTTCCTCATTTAAAGGTAATGACAGAAGTGCTCCTAAAAAATCCATCGTTTGTGTGTTTAAAATCCTGCAACATGCACATCAGAAATGACAGTTTGCATAAGATTCAATCTCCTTGACCTTTGAGAACAAAGCACATGTGTTCACTACAGCAGATCTTACATTACTGTTAATTACTGTACTGTAATTACTTAACAAGTAATTACGTAAGCTACAATCATCAGGTGCTAAATTAAATGACAAACTGCAATAAACACTACACAGCTGTCATTTCAATAATGGGTAATTCCTTTAAAACACGTCAGATGACCACATCACAAAGTGTTAGCTTAAGACTGATAATAACAATCATATATACAAATAACCAATTACATAGAAGAAAATGATTTTTGACTTAATCAGTAACCTTACAGAAAATGAGAGATAGCCAGTCTGGTTTAATTAATTCAATTAAGTGCATCCCTATGTAATAATACTTAATCATTAAAACATGCTACTGCATACCAGTTTTGTGCTCAGGGAATCACATCTTGGGACTGACTTACACGTGAGCCAGATTTACACCAAGGGTTTTTATGGCTAGTTAGTTTCAGTTATCTTTTGCCGAGTAACATAACATCCCAAAACTCAGTGGCTTAAAATAATACCATGTTTCCCCGAAAATAATACATAACCACAAAATAAGCCCTAGCATGATTTTTCAGGACACTCGTAATATAAAATAAGCCCTACCATATTTCCCCAAAAATAAGACCGGGTCTTATATGTATTTTTGCTCCAAAAGATGCATTAGGGCTTATTTTATATTACGAGCATCCTGAAAAATCATACTAGTGCGTATTTTCCGGTTAGGTCTTATTTTCGGGGAAACACGGTATCAATTTATTTCTCTCAATTGTGTTTTGACTGGACTCAGCTGGGGTTACTCAAGAGATCACAGGTACTGGGGGAGCTTAACCAAGGCTGAAACAGGCCTCGCTCACATATCTAGGCCATGCCAGGCGGTCTCATTCTCCACCTAGTTTAATCCAAGCCTCTCTACATGCTGGTTGGCTTCCAAGAGAGTGAAAGCTAAAGCTGCCATGCCTCTTAAAAACTATGCCCAGAACTGGCACATCACTTATGTCACAATTTATTGGTCAAAGCAAGTCACAAGGCCAGCCTAGATTCAAATGGAGTACAAATAGACTCCATCTCTTAATGGGAGAGGTGGCAGTCAAGTCCAGGGCTGGGAAGAAATGCTGGCAGTCACCTTGGGAAACCCTCTACCATAGCTATAAACAATATTACTGGAAGTTTCTGCTACCACTTGAGTTCAGCACTGAAGCACTAAAGAGAAGATAGGTTTTGTCTATTTTCAAAACTAGAACTTTCCCTTAAGCATTGAAAAGAGTGTCTTGGCAAAAATTTTGTCCCCGTGGAATGCTAATCTTAAAAAAAACAAGGAATTGCAGCTTTCCATCTGGAGTTGTAGGACAGAGACACCATCCTTCAGGAATGGTCTTAGTCTTCCCCGGATGGGACTCCTCACTTCCTGATAAGTCATTTCACACTTTACATTTTATTATCAATGTATGAATATGATCTCATTTTTTTTAAAGTGTACCTAACACTGTTTGAAAAACTACAGAGGTATCCCCAACTATTTGAACTCTTGCTACCCAAACTATAAACTCAATAATCAAATAGATTTGGCTAAGTTCTTCAATACTCAAATTTTTGTTATGGGTTCTCCTAGACTCAGGAATAAGCTAGATTTGGATATTACAGTATCTCTTACAATCTGAAATCCCACTATCTAAATACAGCAACCCAGTAAACATATAGTAAAAAGGACTTACACCCCAAAATATTAACTGTTATTTTTAGATGGTATAATCACAGGTAACGTACATTCTTCCTTATGCTTCATATTTTCTATTTTCTTTCATTCTTTCCTTGCAAAATGAAAAAAATAAATCTATACTGTGGACTTAATGTACTTGGAAATTTTTAAAAATTAAGTTCATATTGTGGGTCAAACACATAATTGATTTAGATCATTATTTGATTAACTGACCTCCTCTAGGGAGTCTCTTCTGGCTAAATGCAGACAACATTCAACATATACCTCCTGTGCATTCCTCAACATGTACACAATATGAAATATATTTAGATTTTTTCAAACCACAGAATATTTTTTTAAATGTGTCCTAATGCCCTGCCTACACTCTAGACTCCTTGAGGGTCCAAAGCTTGCTTCCCACGCATGACTTATTATTTAATGTAGTACACACAGAAGGAACAGTATAATAATAAAGTCTCTGACTTCCCTTCAGTTTAATCATTGCTCCTCTGACTTTACAATAAAGGAGGATAATGTCTCAGACTTTCCACCTTGAGTTGCTGATCATTAAGATGGAGCAAAGGTCTTGCTGAAACTTACAGGCACTCTTTAATTTTAAAAATGTTAAAGTTTTTTAACGCTGAAAACGATAGCTTTGGTTTTTATGGCTGTTTTCTGATGCTCCCATAACTTGATCATTTGAATCACATACAAAAATCACTGTGGAAAAAATCTTTTTCATGACTAATATCCTTCCTCTTCAAGAGCAACAGACTAGGGTAGACTGTCTAGAAGTATTAATAAAAAGACTGGTACCCACACAATGGATTAAAAGATATCCATTCCACATATTAATTGCTATATTAATAGCATCTAAATATAGTTACATACTAAACCCTGAAAGCAGTTCAAAGACGTGAAATTCACCCAGAGTTCACTTCAAATGGACTTTCTAAAGTTTAAAGCACACTATAAACTACCATCAGGGTTAAATCATTTTTCCATTCCTTTCGGCATCATATACCTTGACGTTTTGATGTTATGATCCCACAATGCACACCAGTTTCAGAAACTCAGTTTTTGGCCTCAAAGGCTATAATCCCCTGCCCCCCTCAAAGAATAGGCCAAAGCAATGATCTGGGTTTTTTAAAAAGCATTATTATAATAACTGCTTTATGAAACTGTAATTCCCAGCTGCAAAGAGATCTGCAAATGACTTCAGTGTCTCGCATGCAAGTAAATACAAACAAAAAGCCACTTACGAAAGCAGAACACAGCGTGCCTCGATTGTTCTCTTAAATTATATAGAGCAAGTGGTTTATCCGAGGCAGGACAAGAGAAATGTCATTTCACTCAGTTCACCACACGCCTGGATAAAGGTCCCTACTAAGTGAATAGTCCTTTGTGGAGTCCGTGTTGTGGGGGAAAGAGAAACAGTGAAGAATACGGTTTATAGCACCATTAGCCTCCCCTCCAGAGGCGAAAGAGGAGATGCTAAGATCTTGGGCAGGGCCAAGTGAGAATGGGGGGACGGGGGTGTCTCTCAGCAAAACAACACCGAGAGCAGCGACAGACTTCAGCTAGGAGCAAAACCGCGTCCCTGCAGCTCGAAAACGGAGCAAGGAAAACTTTCCCTAGCCTCTCTCCACCTTTTACCTCCTCCTGGGAGAGAGAAACGCTAGCTGAGGTGCTAACGGTGCCGGCCCGGCGGCCCAGACCCCGCAGCCGGAGGGAAGGAGACAGGGAGGAAGGGAAGGAGGGAGGGAGCGGGAGTAACGGGGCACGCCGGCCCGGCCGCGGGGAAGGGGAGCAGGGAAGGGCAGGGGCGGAAGCGGCTCCGCGAGCTCGGGCCCGCGCCCCACCGGCTACCTGGGAGGCCGGCCGCTGCCGCTCCCCGTCCGCCGGGCCCAGCCGCCGGGAGCGCCGCGGGGATGTCGGAAGCTCGGCGGGCGGAGACGCACCAGCCAGCGAGGGCGCAGACGGCCCGCGGAGGGGAGGCGCGGGAGGCGGGGCGCCTGGGGCGGGCCCTCGGGTCACGTGGCCCGGCCGCCTCACGTGACGGCGACGCCGCGCGCTCCGGGCCGCCTGCCAGGCGAAGCCGCCTCCCTGGCTCCCCTTGCCCTTTGCCCCTGAGGCTGCTGCAGCCTGTGGCTCCTGGAGAAGCAGGTTGGCGCTCGGAGTCCAGCCCCCAGGCTCTGCGGAGAGTCGCTGTGGAGCCTAGTGCCTGCCGAGGCTCACAGTCTTTTGTCTCCCAGGGAACCAGGGACGCGCGAGGCACTCACTCCTGATGTCCTCCCGGGTGTCTTGGCAGTAGAGAGGGTCGGCCAGTCATCCCAAGGGACCTAGGACGAAAAAGCCATAGGAACTCCTCTCCCCGCCCCATAGCGCTCTACCCACGTGGTACTGCCTGGGAGTAGGGGCCTCGGAGGAGGAGAGACTCATTTTACTCCACAGACATGCCCCGCTTGCGTACCTACCCACTGGTGGGTGGGAAAGCACCCGAGTAAGACTGGAGGATAGGGAGGTGGCAAGAGCACCAAGATAAGGAGGGTGGGAAGCACAGGGCCCAGGTAACGGAAGGAAGTCGGAGCTACCTGGGAAGCTGTCTGTAAAGGCTGGGAGAGACCTAAGATGGCAAATGACCCAAACCTTTTCTTATAAATGAGTAAACTAAAGCCTGGACAGGGGATGGATGCTTCATGCCATTCCAGCCTATTGTCTACTGAGACCAAACCCCCTTATAAACTGCGCAGCCTTCTGCAAAGTCCCAGTTGGCTCCACAGAATAAAGTCCAAACTTCTTGGCACAACTTGCCAAGAAAACTTGTTCAAACCTATTTTTTCCATTTGAACTCCCATGATAAATAGAAAAACACTTCACTTTCTAAGTATCACCAGACACACATATCCGCTAATCTACTAAAAGAAGCCTGCTTTCCCTCATCTTCTGGCTCATCACTACTCTAGGCTCTGGCTGCAGAGAATTCTGTCTTCCTTGACTACTCAACTTTTCTTTGGATTACTACTTCTCCCCTCAGTTGCTTTACTCCTCTTTCCATTTTGTTCATTCTTTTGCCTGGGCCTGAATCACTACCTTCCTTAAAGAAAACCAGAGCCAAACATTAGTTAAAAGAGTGAAAAACAGATTTTATTCAGAAACTGTTGCAACAGGAGAATTGAGCCCCGTTCTATATTGAGGTCTCTTTTCCCCTATTGCATTACTTTCTGAATAAAGTCTGTTTTTACGTCTTTATTGTCAGGCTCTGGTTACCTTTAACATGACCCAAAGTACACATCAGTCTCCCACTCACCTTTCAAAAGCCAGGTCAAATACTACCAACTTTTATCTTCCCTGCATCGTTCTTCCTGATTCAACAGCATCAGCAGTTGAGGTTCACTCAAACACCATCAACTGTAACGTCTTCCCTGATTTCCAGGACACTGTACATAGTCTGATACATAACTCTCACATTGTCCAAAAATGTACTGTGCATTTCCTGTAAGAGGTAAACTATTTATCACCGCCTTCTTCCCTAGGTTATAAACTCTTTGAAACAGGATTTCTGGGCTTAGTATAGTGCCCTCAACATCCACTCAGAATGAAGTGGCTTCACCAAGGTCATGGCAGTTCAGTGAATTTACTGAAAGAGGCCTGTTTTTGCTCAAAGAAACAAGTCAGGCTACAACCTTTTCAGAAGAACTTCTGTAAAACATGTTTCAGAAAAATGAAGGGTTGGGGTTTGGGTCATCAAATATTTGTTGGAGGAGAAGTAGTAGGTAGATTAGGAAGGGAGGAAAAGACCTGCCAGGAAAGAGAGCAGGTAGGTTCAAAGGTAGGGAGGCATGAGTCATAGTTACTTATTTAAGAAAAGCAAATAACACTGTATGGCTGGACTCAGTGACTTCACTTACCTCTAGGACAAATGAAACCTAATTAGGTTAATGTTAATGTACATGTAAGGATGAAATACCTATTAGTATTATTTATTGGATTGAGTAACTTTCCATCAGACAAATCATAGGCTCTTCATCTAAAATTAGCCTGTGGACTAGTGCTAGGTGATTTTTTTAAAATCTTTTATTTAAGCTCCAAAAGCTCTCTATAATTATCTAAAAATAGCAAAATTACTTGTTCAAAAAAAATTATTTGTGAGTACTCTAAACTATTTTGACAGGGTAAAATAACTCAATTTACGAATAGTATTTTAAGGAAAACACTGGGCTCTACCTCCAAGGGTGGGTGGGGACTACTCCTCTTAATATTCATGCTAATAGATGATGATGCTGGTAAAAAGTGTCTGCCAAGAACCTAATGAAATACAGTTAATGTAAGGTTTAAGTTGGAGCGGGACATAGGAGAACAATTCTTATCGTTTCTAGGGGCTTCAGAATTTCCTTTCAAAAATTAGTCTCTCAGTAAATGGAAAATTAGAACATCATCTTTTGTTTGCTCCTTTTTCCTCCACTGTGCTCTTCTGTGTCAGTTTAGGTTGCTGTGGGTCAACCAATCCAGCCCCATTTCCTTCAGCTGGATAATCTAACCGCTGATTGAATGCACCTCTTACACAATTTTCTTTGCTAAGAAAATCTTCTGAAGGTCCTTTAGGAGGACACTTGTTTTGCATAGGTCACTGCAAACTTCTTGATATTGGGCAAGCAAAATTTAAAAAGATTCCAGTTACTTCCTCAAAAACTTGAATATTATTTCTTCTGAGAGAAACAGCTGGGAGCACCCAAATTATCTTCACCTTTCCTTCTCCTTCCCTTTTCTTGGGGTTGGTCAAGATTGAGAGAAATAAACCAGAGAAGCACCAACTCTTATAATGGCTAAATAGGAAACATTTAGATCACTGTATAAGATTACTTACCTGTTTTTGTAATACACAGTCAGGAAATACATTCTGATAGCCTCAAAAACAATATAATTATTTTGAGAATTGAGGCTGACATAACTGTTTTAGGATTTTGAAAATGTAATAAAATGTAGAATCTGTTTACAGGGAGAGAGTCCACTTTGATTTTCAATTAGCTAACCAGAACACGGTAAACATGATCAGTCACAATACATTTTACAACCTCAATCATTGTCGGTCAAACTACTCTGGGAATAATTTCTGCTCTTATAGTTGGGATAAATGAACAAGGTATAAAACAGGGGAAAAAAGATTGAGAGAAGTGGTAATGAAGAATTGGAAAAGAATTTTTATTGTAATTCCTTTTTTCCCCTCACCCCAAGAACCAGATGAGTTTTCCTTTACTCACCATACAAACACTTTAAATAAACAAACAAGTATCTTAGCCGTGGCTAAAGTAGACTAATCTGCTGATTTATACCTTCACCTGCACTGAGGCAGATGCTGTTCTGAACAGGTCACATAAAGAGACAAACCTACCCGCTCCCTAGACCCGGCATGAGACCCTTCCAAGCACAGCACCTCTCGTGAACATCTATAATCACTCGCACATAAGTCACCTTCATGCATAAAAGTGATCCAATACTCTGTTTACAATTGCTTCCTTGTCCTTTGACAAGTGACAGGGCTTCTTGAATATGGAATTCCTGCACTGCCCATGTGAACTGACAGTGCCCTATTTATTTTATTCAGCACCAGCAGTCCTGGCTCCACCTTCATTTAGATGTGGCAACACCACCAAGAGCAACATGGTTCAGTAGTAAGCCACCAGCTTCTTGTAGGAATTAGGAGGTCTCTCGTCTTCCAGGGAGCAAGAGCTACAGCTGACTGCCATTGGCTATGAAGAGGACTGATCCTCTGGATGTTAGTAAGCGTCCTGAAGACTTCTTGAAATGACCCCGGCTGGTGATGGGGGTAGTAAGAATATTCTCAGGTGGGGCTTGCCTCATTGGTTTGAAATATTAGGTTGGTGCAAAAGTAATTGTGGTTTAAAAGGTTAAAAATAATTGCAAAAACCACAATTACTTTTGCACCAACCTAATATTAAAGGGGATATCACCTGGAACAAATGAAATGACACTATGAGGAAACAGACAAACAAGGGACAAGAATGAGGGACAAGAACCATCCTAGCCTTTGTTTCTTCAAAAAGTTAAGTCTATGGAGAAAAACAGAGGGACTGTTTAACTAAAAGAGAGTAAAGAAACATTATATTCAAATGTAATACATGAAACTTGAATGGAGTCATGGTTTCAAAAAAAATTTTTTAAGCTATAAAAGATATTTTGTGGAGAATCATAAAAATTTAAGATGGACTACATATTAGATATTAAGGGATTACTGTGTTTTTTTAGATGTGATAATAGTAATACTAAGAATGTCCTTTTTTTTAGGAAATACATACTGGGATATTTTAGGACAGAGTGTCATAAGGTCTACAGATGGTTCAGCAAAAAGAAAAAAGATAATAATAATACTATATACATACATATCCATAAGGAATGAAAGCAAATATGGCAAAATTGAATCTAGGAGGTGTTCTTTGTACTCTTCTTTAAATTTTGAAATTTTTATAGTAAAATGTTGGAAGATAAAATGAGATATGACCTTTATACTCCAAACTAATAAAGCAGGACATTTTTGTAATTTGTTTATTCAAAAAGGTCATTTGAATGCCTACCATATGCTAGGCACTATATATATATATATATATATATATATATATATATATATATATATATTAGTAATATGTATATTAGTTATATATATATTAGTAATGGTCTCTTTTGTGGGTGCTATACTACACCACCCTATGTCTCCTTTAAGACTGAAGGACTTACCCTCCCAGCTTCTGCAAAGGTTGTGCACTGACACCCCTCTTCAGTATTTGTCTTGGCTAAAGAAAGTTACTTAACCCAAAGTCATGCCCCTTCTAAGGCCAGCCTGTAACAAACAACTGGTGGTTGTGCTATTGTTAAGACCTGACTCCCTCACCTCAACAAAGGACAACTCTAAAGAGTCATCCCAGCTTAAGAACTTCCCACAGGGCTGGCTGAGGCCTGGATGTGATTGTATTGCAACCCACTTTGTCTTTCTGCCCCATCTTTCTTGCATCTCTTTCCTCCACAGGTCCTGAGAGCATCTACCTTTGAAGAGGCATTAAACACTCAAGCAGAATGACTCAGCAAGTTGGTGGGTGTCAGCCAGCTTATCCATCAGTACTGGCCCAAGGGATTCATAAACAGAAGACATGGTAGTGAGGAGGAAGGCTATACATGGGCCCAACAGCAGTAACTCCCCCTCACCAAGGTTAATCTAACTACAGCCACGGCCAAATAAACAGCCTGCCAGCAACAGAAACCATTGCTGAGACCTATTACCGCACATCCCTTGAAGACACCAAACAGCCACTTGGTGGAAAGGTGACCATACAGAACTCCTGGATGGGGCAGTTATTCATTTTAACATGAATGCACATGTATTCTGTGGGTTTTCCTTTCCTTCTGCAGAGTTTCAGCTACCATGACTATCTAAGGGCTTATATTTGATCCACTGACGTGGCATCCCACATATCATTGCATCCAGCCAAGGAACTCACTTTATAGCAAAGGAGATACAGCAGTGGGCACATGACCATGGAATCCATTGGACATGACATGGCATAACACACCCAGAAGCTATTGGCCTAATAAGCAATGGAACAGCCTGTTGAGAGCTTGGCTGAAGTGCCAGCTTGGAGATGATACACTGTGAGGACAAAGTACTACCCTCCAGGATGCAGTAATGCTCTAACTCAATCACCATTATATACTGTAGTGCTGTATCCCCAATAGGAGAATACCTGGGATGGGATCCAAGGTGTGGAGGCAGGACTGTCCCTATCTACCATCAATCCCAATGACCCACTGGAGAATTTATGCTTTTCATCCTCACAACTGTAACCACAGGCTGAAAGGTCTTGATGCCCAAAGGGGGAACATTTTTACCCAGGAACACAGCAAGAGTCTTCATTGCACTCTAAGCTACACCATCATGCAGGCACTTTGGATCCCTCATTCCAAGGACCAGCAGGCAAGAAAAAGATCTCGGTGGGGCTAATTGACTCTTATAATCAAGAGAGAGTAAAGCTACTGTTACACAAAGAAGGTAGGGAGACATATGTTTGGCACCCAGATAATCAACTTGGACATCTGTTAGTACCGTCTTGTGCAGTTTTGAGAGTGAGTCATTCCACTAAGTAAGTCACCTAAACCTTCTGAAGTGCTAATTGATAGTGAGGAGAATCGAGAATGCAACGCAGAGGAGGGAGAAGATGAATATAAGACCAACTGCAGCAGCAGGGGGGACGTAGTTCATCTTACCTTCCTCTTGTAAGTCTCCCCCAGGAAAAGAGGCCCACCAGCGTCCTGAAGAGGCTACTCCCAGGACTCATGAGAAGAAAGTGGGTCTGAGTAGCACAAGGCATGGACCATCCTGGATGCTGTACCGCCCTGCCTAGACCATGCTGTCAGCCCCCTTGGGAATTGCTTCAGCTAAAGAAAGCTGCTTCGTTCAAAGTCAGGCCCCCTTCTGGGCAGCTGTCGATGCCCAATCCTTCTTTCTTTTGTTCAACAGGTGTTGATTAGAGTACTCCCTAATAAAGTTTCTACGTGCTAATGTACATCTCAGAATCTGCTTCCCAGGAACTCTTATCTGTGACAGTCTCTTTATTGTAGATGACAATTTGGAGGAGGAGACATGAAATAAGTAAAATACACTTGTGATTTGTACTCTGAAGGAAATGAACAAGATGCAGTGATAGCAAATAACCAAGAAGGTGTGCTTGGAGGGGAGGTGACATTTAAGTCAAGAATTTTTAGTAGATAGAAGTCATGTGAAGAGCGGGTAGGACAGTATGTTTCCGAAAGAGAAACATATTGGTTAAAGCTCTTCCTGCAGAGCTTAGCATGTTGAAGTACCACCCAGAACTTTGCAGCCTTTTAACAATTTTATTTCAAATGGGACACTTTTATGGGTTTTTAAGCAAAAGCGTAAAATGCTGTGATTTGCATTTTTAAAAAATTCTCTCAGATACAATGTGGAGAACGTACTTAAGGGATTGCAACATCAAGAAGCATGACCATCCAAAGTTTACTCTCTCCCTGCAAACCACGTTCCAAGTGCCCAAGACACTGGAATTCCCAGCCCACTTCCAGGACTTGAGTTGGCCTCTTCCGTATGTCCATGTCCCCAAGGACAGGCAGCATACCTCAGAGCCATGGGATGGCCAGGGAGTGGCTATCTGTGGGGCTTGGAAGTGGAGTGTCCACAGCATGTATGGGAAGCCCCTTCCACTGTGAGATGAAGCCCGGATTGGACAAAAGGGGGGTGAGCTGTGGGGCCGGGGTCTGGAAGGTAATCTCTCCTGACCCTGCCAACTTCCTGACCCTGCCAATATGGAACCCCAAGGATTCCAAGAATCCTAAATTTGAGGTTTGGCCATCCAGGTCATTTAAAAGTTATATTTAAGCTTATTTGTCAAGATAGGAAGATAAAACATTATTATTTAAGTAGTTGTTGGCTTGATTTTTAACTTAATAAATTTTTAGATATGTAGTATATGGGCTTCCATTTGTAAGTTTCCCGTAGGTGTTATAAATGTTAAGGATGGTCCTGAAAGTCACATTATCTACACAGAAATAGTACGTAGACTATACTGGCTTCTTATGGTAAACAGTAGATATCAGAGGACAATGGAATAATACCTTCAAAATGATAGGAGGAAGTATCTGTTAATTTAGAATTCTCTATCCAGTTTAGCACTCAAAGGTGAAAATAAAATACATTTTTTAAACCCAAACTGAGAGAATTTCCTTCTCACAGACCCTTGCAGATAGAAGTATAAAACCAGCAGGAAAAATTAGAATACAAGAATCAATGATGAGCAAAGAAGTTAATATGCGTGCTAGTAAATCTAAGTAAGCAATTGACTAGTAAGAAATTACTAATTTTTAGAGTATAAACACAGGTTGAAAGTAGAATATTGCATAACAATCAAATTGAAGATGAAAGGCAAGATTCATGGTTAAAACATAAGGTCCTTAATATGTTGAATCTACAATGTTAAAATTTTTCAGCTATAACTTTTAATATTTTTAAGGAAAACATCTTAAGCAAATATGCAAAAAAAAAGAGAAAGAAAGAAAGAAAGTGAATAGTTGGAATATAGGACCAAAAACAAAGTAAAAAGCAAAGTAAGTTTAACTGGTCCTACATATAAAATTGTCCTATTTTCAATATGGGAAATCAATCAGTAATTTATTCTTTGTACCAAACCACTGACCATAAAATACCACCTCGGCCACTACTGTCCCCCAACTATAAATTATTATTCATCTATGAAGAAAACTTTGAGAGCTGTTGTTCTTCATTCTTGTAAAAACTCCAAGAGACATAGATATTAACAGGTTAGGGCCGGCTGTGCCTCCTCGCTGGCCGAGCTCCCTCCCGCGCCCGGCTTCTCCCAGCCACCATCCTGCGGCTGCGGCCGCTCTATGGCAGGTCACGCCTGTGTGACACTTACCACAAACGATGCCTGCGCCAAAGGAGTCCTGCTCCTGGGCTCCTCTCCGACACAGCACGGGAGCAGCAGGAGGCTGGCTGTGCTCACCACCCCGCAGGTTTCAGACTCCATGAGACAATCTCTGCTGAAGTCATGGTAGACGCCTTGGACAGCGGGGAGTCTACTCTTCTAACCTTAATGAAGAGGCCTCAGTTGGGTGTCATGTTAAGTAAACTTCACCGCTGGTCACTTACACAGTATTCAAAGTGTGTATTCGTGGGTGCAGATACTCTGGTCGTAGCAAATATTGATGACCTTTCTGAGAAAGAATTGTCACTGGCACCAGACCCAGGGTGATGGGACTGCTTCAATTCTGGAGTCTTTGTTTATCAGCCTTCAGTTGAAACATAAGATCAGCTGTTGCACGTTGCTTCTGAGCAAGGTAGTTTCGATGGTGGAGACCAGGGTTTACTGAACATGTGTTATAGCAGCTAAGCAACAACAGCTATCAGAAAACACCCCCATTTATTATAACCTAAGCACCATTTCTACATACTCCTACCTCCCAGCATTTAAAGCATTTGGTGCAAAAGCCAGAGTTGTGCATTTCCTGCAATGAATCAAACGGTGGAATTATACTTATGATCCTAAAACAAAAAGTGTCAGAAGTGAGTCCCATGAGCCCACCATGACTCATCCACATTTTCTCAACCTGTGATGGGACATTTTCACCACCCATGTTTTATCTCTGCTTCAACAATTTGGCCTTGTCAAAGACACCTGCACATACCTAAACGTGCTTGCAGATTTGGTCTATACACTGGCTTTCTCTTGTGGTTTCTGTAGAAAGGAAGATGTTTCAGGAGCCACATCACATCTGTCCTTTGGGGAGGTTCCAGCTGCAGCACAGCCTTTTGCGTCCTCAGAAGAACGGAAGGCGCGGTGGGAACAGGGCCAGGTTTCTTACATGGGAGCAGATTCCTTTGACAACATCAAGCAGGAACTTGACACTCACCACCAACAGAAACACTGCCATTTTCCCGTGGACGCATCCACTTCACAGGCACTTATTTCTAATACTTAGTTTTTAGAGCTGGGTTAAGAAAGGTCTGTTACAGTTGCTGGAGGCTTCCACTGAAATTTATCAGATGAGGCGCTTTTGTAGAATGACAGGTGAGAACTGGGCAGAAGCTGTAAAGTAGCAATTCTATCATAGGGGCCGTGTCCTGATTTTTAACCCTAGGCTTATTCAGCTAATGTTTCAGATAGTCTCAATCATGCTGGTTGCCAATTTATGTGGAAAAGGAAACGCAATCTTAAACTGTCAGGATGGCTGTATCAACTCTTCAGATGTGCTGAGCCAGGTGCCAGGTCAGCCTCCCTTCAGAATGGGACATGGTTATCTGTCTCTTGCTTGCTTGTTGTGCCCTTCATTAGCCCTACATTTTAGGACTGCTCAGGGGCTGCCAGAGTGGTTGTCATTCTGCTTTTGGGTAAAGACAGGCTGTAACACCACTGCTGAGTGATTCATAAGCATATCAACAAATGACGTTAACCCATTTTATTTCCTGGCCTGAGTGTCTGAAAATGTTCACCAGTTTTCTATGTACAGTGAGGCAACATGCTAAAATGCTTTTGTTCGGTTCTGTATATCTGAAATCAGCAGTATGCTCTCTGGTTACCTGCAATGGCACTTTGCATGAAAATTAAAGACTTATTGCCATAAAAATAATGTTAGGGAAAATCTCAGACACTTGGGGCTTTCAAAACAACGAATCAGTTATCAGTAACTATTTGCCCAAAACTCTATTTTCTGTGGGCAATACAAAATAAAAAATTACAATCCCTATCATCATGTAGTTTGCAATGTGATTAGGAAGAAGCAAGCTACATAAATCCACCTGAGAATAAACCCTGGGACAGAAGACAGCAAATAGTAAGGGCCTGGGATTGTATAAATGTTACAGTTCAGTGCAAATGGGATCCCTTCCAACCAGGATGTTTTGGAAGGCTTTGACTGAATACATGAAATTTGATCTGGACTTTAAGAGAAGTAGAATTTCATTAGAGAAAACTGGGAATAGGCATGAGCAAAAGCACTAAAATATCTAGGGTATTGGAGCCAAGAGAGAAGACATTTTTAAGAAAGAAGGATAAGCATTGTGTGAAATACTGAGAGAAATCATTTGATGAATCATGACACAGACTGAAGTTCTCACAAGGAAGAAATCATTTTAAGTATTATTTTAAAGATGGCACCAACTTGAATTTTTACTTGATTTTCCTTCTTTTATATTCTGTTAATTTTTTCCCCAAGAAAATGTAGCAAATATAAATACAAAATATTGACTTTCTATAAGTTACATACATGAATTGCTCAGATTTTTACTACTTCTACACACAACCTTATTTCCTAGACTTTCTCTAGCTTTAAAATAAAAAAGTCCGGGGAGGGGGGGATTCACACAATGTGAGGGATATAAAAGATAAATGTCTAAGTATTACTTTCTCTTGTGCACCTGAAACTAGTTAAAAAAAAAAAAAAGGCAACATAGGTAATGTTAAAAAAAAATAAAATAAAAAAGGCCATATCTTGTATACTGCAGAATATTGCTTGTGTTTTAAGTTGAGTTTTAAGTTCTTGGTTTGTATTATTAAGAGTCACGATATTAACAACATCTAATATTTATTAAGCAGGTATTGTATCAGGTATTGTGCTAAGTGCTTTACATGCTATTTTAGTTCATACTAGCTGCCATACTAGATAAACTCCAGAATCTCAGTCACTTAACCAAAGAGTTTATTTCTCACTCATACAAAGTCTACAATGAGTGTTCCTAATAGGCATAAAGCTTTCTTCCAAGCCATGATTGGGGGATCATGGTTCCACCATCTTTAACAAATGGCTTTCAGGGGAAACCTGAAAAAAGGGGAAGAACAAGGAGGATCACAATAGGTGATTATTGTGAGTGAGCTGAGCCTAGAAAGTAGCATGTATCTCTTCCTCTCACTTTCCATTGGCCAGAATTCAGTCATATGGCCACAACTAATTGCAAGTGAAGATAGAAAATTGGTTTAGCTTTTTGCCCACGAAGAAAAAGAAATGGTTTTGTGAGCAGTTTGACAGTCTACCACATGTATTCTTTTTCCCATTTAATCCTAACAACCCCATAAGATATGTACTATAATTTATAACACTTTGCAGATGAGAAAACTGAGATTTTGATGGGCAAAGACCCTTATCTAATACCTCAGTTAATAACTGGCAGAACTCAAATTCAAACCTAGGCAATCTAACTCAAAGACCATATTCCTTATCAAGTTAACTGCACCATGACTGAAATTCTTACTACTGAATAAGAATATTTAGGCTTTCTTTTAAGAGAGGTGTGATGATTTAGAACTGTACCTAATTCAAACTCATCGTTTTAGTGTTGAAGACATTGAGATCTAGAGGTAGAATGTCCTACTGAATGTCAAATCCTTGCTGCTCAGGTACTATACAATGTAAAGAACCTTTGCATAAGAAAATATAATCTTGAAAAACTAATAATTTATGTCATCTTTTTAAAAAGTTAATTCCCTAAAAGATGTGGTTTAATATAGTCAAATCCAAGCGTTACAATTTGTTTCTTAAAGAAGTTTGTTCCCACCCCACCCCCCCAGGCCCGCCCCCTTCTTTTTTTGGTCTTGAAAAAGAAGCACAACACAGAGTAAGGCTGCCACCGTGTGGCGTGGGCCAAAACTGATGTTTTATTTCCATTTATTTCGTTTGCTTCTAGTTTATTTACTAACCAACCTAGATTTGGTAATGCCTGATAAGAAATCACCCAGCTATGGTAAATTCTATAGGCTTAAGTAGTTTTTTAATTTCTCTTAAAAAATTTTTTACACGAGTTTTATTTGAGCCGAACTGACAACATATGCTGGGGAACAAGATCCCATATGCTCCCCAGAATAAGTTTTGCAGCTTCTTTATGCATTTGAATTCAGGAGGCAATGTAAGATTACGTGGAGGTGGGAAAAAAAGCAAGGTGGGCATTGGATTACAGGATAGTTAAGATTATGTGCTTTCTTGAGGATGGTTAAGTCTTATTTCAAAGGTATGCTAACCTAGGTGCACGGAAACAATGGACAGGGCTTTCTTAAGACCGAGATAAGCCTTTTAGTAAAGAAGTTATCTGCCTGGGGCATGACTACCCACCATGACCTGCCCAGTTAGGAATTTATGATCAGATCACCCTGTGAGGTTACTTTTCATAGAACCACTTAATTTTGTCCAGAGTTCCCCCTTGTGGTCATAAATCAATCTGAAGAATGCATTGATAACCAACCTTTCGGTCAGATAGTGGTCTCCCAGAGCTAGGGAGGCTCTTTCCTAGAAATCTCAGTACGGAGGTTGTCTTCTTCACCATTGGGGATGGGGCAATACTGTAACCAGGGATCCGAGTTGAGTCCAAATTTTCCCAAAAAGGGAAGGACAAGTAAATGGAATGCAGTCAGGTCCTATGACCGTCACTGAGAGCAAAAAAATACTCTGGATCACTTCTTTCCTGTAAACTATCAGGATCTGAGTTTTGCCTTCTGTCTCATTTTTCTGTATTTGGCATCTAGTATAACATTTACATAAGCCATGAAAAGGGTATTAAAAGTTATACATCTTCTTTAGCTTGGCAACAGTGTAAAATGTCTCCTTTCAGTAATGTCATTCATAAGTCCAGCTTAAATGCACTGTGATGCATGAAAGAGTGCAAAAACCAAAAAATAGGGAGCTAGGGAGCAGGGAAGAACCCAGCAGCCTTCTTGGGTTTCCCACAGCCCTGACTATTGGTTTAATTTACAACCAGTGGTTATCCATACAATATACGCTGGAAGTTTTTCATCACTTATTTTATAATGCTTCCCATGCAATTTAACATAAAAAACAAATCCTTTGAGGTGTTCCAGGGGCCTTTCTGGAACACTGCAACGTTATTCCTATACATATTGAGATTTTAATCCTTAAAACCTCAATTTCTAATGAAAACCAAGAAGTAAGCAATTAGCATTCTTTAGCTTGGCAGATTTATGAAGACATTTTATAGCCTCTATAAACACAGGCTCTTTTACTGGCAAATGATTTAAAACATAACCTCTAGAAACATATTTCATAGACATCAAAGTCAATTATTGACATGGACTTATTTATTTTAAAACCTAGGTAAAATATAAAAACATATCTGTTTTACTTAAGCCAACAAACCTAAGCTAGCTTTTATTTACTAGGATGATCTTAGATCAAGTAAACTTGAAAAGCATGAGTTAGTTTCTATATTTCCGAGAATTTTAGAATACCCAGTCCTTACAAGCAATTGCCTTTAAATTAATTTTAGCAATACCATCCAGAAGTAGAAAAGTATCTCGTATTTACAACATACTATATAGACACACACAGACATGCACAAACAGGGACCAGTGGGATCC
Source organism: Rhinolophus sinicus (assembly GCF_057876585.1). Lineage (NCBI taxonomy): Eukaryota > Metazoa > Chordata > Mammalia > Chiroptera > Rhinolophidae > Rhinolophus > Rhinolophus sinicus. The sequence continues at coordinate 105,289,584 of NC_142516.1, forward strand.
AAATTTTGTTTTGGAGGCATTTACAATTTATATCTGTCCTTGACAAGTCAAGTGCCACATCCCCCTTTTAAAGTAAGGACAGCTAATTTTTTTTTTTTTTTTTTAAGGTGGGCACAGCTCACAGTGGCCCATGCAGGGATCGAACCAGAAACCTTGGTGTTATCAGCATCACGCTCTAACCAACTGAGCTAACCAGCCACCCCAGGACAGCTATTTTTAATACCTCGAACAATAGGGTTGACACCCAAATGACATTATAGGTTGACCAATTTATCTAAATCCTCTTTTGAAGCTTCAAGAAACCTATTAAATATGTTTTCCGTTCACTCTGCCTAATTTTATTCCTGGCTTTTTCTAATTGTGTGTGCAAAAATTAATTTAGAAGTATCAAAGGCTCCTCATCTCAGCCATCTTAGTTATAAATGGGAGGCTGACTGTGATGAGACTTGTTGGACCAGAGGCACAATTTCCCATGTTATTTTGAGATCTGTAGAGTTTGAACAAAACTTCTGGAGAAAACCAGCCTTTACATGCACATCTCCAGACAAGCCAAATTCAGTGGATATTCCTATAGGGCTTCTTTATGCCCTAGAGGAACTTTTCCTCAAGCACCTCAAGAACCCCACAAAGATTCCTAGTCATCTAAGAATACCCAAGCAAGGGCCAGCGAGAGCTTACTGGATCCAGCAGCTGAAACACAGCGCGTTCCAAGGCACAGAGCTCCTCTTTGAGCTCCTCTCCTGTGGGGGGAACCCATTCCAGCGCATGCTGGCCTTCTCCCCTGGGCTCCCACCGGCTTCTCCAGGACCGGCTGCATTACCACACTGGATGACTCCCTGCACGCATCTCTGCCACTCTGGATTTGGGGGCTCTGAACAACTATGGTCACCCTACTGGCTATTTGGACTGGGGAAGTAAATGTTCTTCCTCTTTCAGGGCTAAAGACAGCTCACTCTCTCCTTTAACCAGCGAAGATTTTGTTCAGACTCTCAGTAAGCAATCCAATTAACAAGCCGAAATTAAAAGCAGCAACCCATTTTTTTCCTTTTCCTGGGTTAATGCAACCCTACCCACCTCCAGGATTTTCTAAGAACAGCTCAAATAAAGTCACTTACCTGCTACTTAAAGCAAGGAGGCCCGCAATTCCGAGACTCACCCAAGTTCATGCGATGTGAAGCAGGGAGCTGGTGGGGCACAATGGGCCCTTGCTGGTACCTGGCACCAGGGTCAGGGTTTACAGGGTGGTCCTGGGTCAACTTCTTCGGAATCCTGCTGACTACACCAAGTAATTGTTGATGTAAAAATATCCAAACCTGTAGAGAAGTTTTGTAAGAGTTTGTTTGAGCCAAACTGACGACATGTGCCAGGAAGCAACATCTCAAATGCTTCCCAGTACATTTTTATTTCAAGATATATTTCTCCATCCAATTCTAAAATTATTGAAATATTTCCGAACCTGCAACTGGGTGACCACCTTTTAAAATGTGGCCCAGGCACAGTCCCAAAAGGATTACTTCAGCGGATTAGAAGGCAGAATTCCCAATCATACAATAGCTATATAAAGGACTGTTCAAATATGGATAAAACACCCATATGAAGAAGAGTCAGAAACCATACAGGATTCACTGTTTCCTAGAGTTTTAACAGTATATAAGCTTAACATGTTATAACATGCCAGGCAGACATTTCTCAGTCCCCTCCCTGCATTTATCAAAACAAGAGTGTCGTCTACATTTATTTAAAAGACAACAGATTTGGCAGGTGGCTAAAAGGAAATCTGGTATTGTTGCAGCTTCTATCGCTCATTACAAATGATTGGAGACAGGGTATCAGTACTCATAGCCTGATGCAGGTTTTAAATGTCCCTCCTTTTCTTTGGCCCTATTACTGCTTCTTTCTTTTTCTACTGCTGCAAACTCTGGAACACCCATTTCATGTATAATTCCCCTGAAGTCACTGGGGAAAGCTATTAAAGGGAAGAAAAGTTTTTAAATGCTTGAGGGTGAAAAACCCCCGACACTATCATTTATTTATTTATGTATGTATGTATGTATGTATGTATGTATGTATGTATGTATGTATTTATTTTGATGAAGGGCTCATGAGGATTAGCCCACCCATTGATGTTATTCCCACCTAATTGAGACATCAATTTAATCCAGTGACTGTGTGTCAGTATCTCTCTAGGCAAAGAAGGGGTGGCAGTGGAAATTCAAAGCTTTTTTAAACTCCATATTTTTCCCTACCTCCCCACCTCCCCCAGAGCTAACCGGCCACCACATCTTTCCCAAGCATGGGTATGTACCAAGGTCCAGATCATTACTTGGGCTACGTTTCCTAGGCACCAAATGTATACAAAGAATCCTATGTTGTGGAAACACCCATCCTTTGAGGGAATACTCTGCCTCCCCTCTAAAGTAGCCATTGATCCCCCTTCTTATCACTACCTGTGCAGCCAGGTAAGATTGGCCCAGAAAAGTCTGCATCACTCTCTGTCCTAGGAAGTTCTCCTTAGATGGCCTAAATCAGCTCAGCTCTATTACTCGGGGCATACATTCTGGTTCTCATCCATTCTTCTTTTTGGCCTACAGACTCCAGATCAGCCTTTCCTTATCACTGAAGTGATAAATGTGGGCTTAGGAATGAAGGTCACTGAGTTTTGCTTAACAAGTCCAGCATATGGTCTAGTCAAATCTCACTCAGCAGTATTTGATAGTGCGATTTGAAGCTTTAGTGAAATTAAATGTGTTATTTAGCTGACAATTGTCTTGATTCCCTATTGAAAAGAAAAAGAAAAAGTCTATTCACACTTTTTTTGTGTGAAAAATAAATATATTGCTTCTATAAGAAATGTCCTACATTTGAAAAAAACCACATTCTTTTCTCTGTGAATCTGTACTATGTGGTGGGTATAACCAAATACTATCAGCCAAATTACAGTTCATAAGAACACTCTCTTATTTATGTTGTAAAATATGCCAGAGGTTTACTATCCAAAGTTTAGAATCTAAATATTATTTGGTATTGTGTAGTAACTTTCATCTGTGTTGCCAGATTTCACAAATATGAATTTACCCTTAAAATTTATTGTCCATGAGTTATACTAATTTGTCTATGAGAAAAACAAATGACAACTGATATTTCTATTTATCCATAATCTAATCTGAGGGGTCCTCAAATTTATAACGCATATTTGTGCAAAACCTACAGAAAATATTATACTTAATGAAAACATTAGAAGATTTACCACTAAAGACAGATGGATTTTTTTTTTAAATAGCCACAAATTCTTTGGTACTCCTCCCAGTGAGAGATGGAGTCTATGTATCTTCCTTTGAGTCTGGGTGGGTTTATAATTTGCTTGTAACCAATAAAATGCAGAAATGGCCCCATGTGACTTCTGAAGCTGGATTAGAAAAGGTGATGCAGCTTTTCACTTCCCACTTGTTCACTGGAATACTCGCTCTTGGAGCAAATAGAATAATAGAATGTAATATAAAAAGCAGAAACATCCAAACCCCCACCTATAGGTAAATATATGAGTTAGTGTACAGTAAAAGTGATACTCCAAGTTAGCCAGGAAAAAAATGATAGCTTACTCAATAATCAGCATTTATTATTTAATTCATCTAAGTTGTTGATTTTATTGGCATTAAGTTGTCTATAATATCCTTCTTGTCACTTTTTTAATGTCTGTAAAATCTATAGTGATGGCCTTTTTTAAAATTTGTCATGGTTATCTCTTTTTTCTTAATCAGTCTTATCAGTTTATCGATTTTATTAACCTTTTCAAAGAATCAACTTTTGACTTTTTTTATTTTCTCTATTTTTTTCATTTAATTGATTTCCATTCTAATGTCGATTATTTTATTTCTTCTACTTATTTTGTATTTAGTTTGCTTTCCTTCTCTTGTTTTAAGATTGGCACTTAGATCATTGATTTTACATCTTTCTTCTTTTCTAATGTAAGCATTTAAATATAGATATCCCAGTGCTTTTGCTATAACCCACACATTTTGATACGTTGTATTTTCATTATCATTCAGCTCAAAATATTTTCTAATTTCCCTTGTGATTTTATCTTTGATCTATGGGCTATTTAGAAGTATTTTATTTAATTTCCAAAAATTTGGGTGGTTTTTTTTTTTTTTTTCAGATATCTTTCCATTATTTATTGCTTCCTTAATTCCACTATGGTTACACAGAAGATATACTCTGTGTGATTTCAATTCTTTTATAATTATTGAGACTTGTTTTATAGTCCATCATATGGTCTTTGTTGGTGAGTTTTCTGTGCTTGTTTATCTGCCCCCAATGTAATCACTGCACACAATGACAAAATAGCATTCTGTTCCAAAGTGGCAAATAGGATCCAGATAAAAGCAAGCTGGTAGGCTCCATGCTAGGAAACAGACTGCATGCTACCTTGAAAGAGATAGAATTCACTGACTCCTAAAATAAGAATATGAACCATCTGATTGTGACCACATATGTGTTCTGATTCAGGATGTCCTATTGTCATTGCACCTGGTTCCATGGAACCTCAGAGGATGCTGTAAAATAAACATGCTATTTTTAAAAATTCAGAGAATGAAAAAGAGCCCTTGGAAATAAAAATATATATAATAGATGAAATGAAAAATATAATGGAAGGGTTGAAAGATGATGATGAAGAAATCTTCTAGAAGGTAGAGTGAAAAGGCAAAGTGTAAGAGGAAAGAAAATGTTTTTTAATTAAGAAAATAAGTCAAAGTTCAGCAACCAAATAATAGGAGTTCCAGAAAGAGAGCATACAAAAACATGGAGAGAATTCAAGAAGATTTTCTCCAGAATTGAAAGTAACTTACTTCTGGCAATAAGTGACAGAGTAAAGAATCCACTAAGTTTCCAACATGGGGGTTAAAAATAGACTCATACCAAAACATAATCATGAAATTTCAGAATTCCAGGGATAAGAAGAAGATTTTATAAACTTCCAGAGAGAAAAAAAAGTCAAAATCAATGGATCAAGAGTCAGTCTGGTTTTAGATTCTCAACAGCAATGCCTTCAAAGTTCTGTGAGAAAATTATTTCCATCCTCGAATTTCACACCCAGCTAAACTATCAATCAGTTGTTAGAGGAAAATAAAGACATTTTCAAAGATTCAAGGTCTAAAAACTTACCTCCCATGCATCCAAGAAGCTACTCAAAATGTGCTCCGCCAAACTGACAGAGTAAACCAAGAGAGGGAAAAACCGGCGATACAAAAACAGGGGATCCAACACAGGAGAGAGGTCAAGAAAATCTTAAAGAGGATGTGCATACCATGTGGAGGACAATTAGTTCAAATTGAAGCAGTATGACTCAAAGGACAGATGCACTGAGAATTGTTATCACCAAGTTATCTGCACTCATCATGCTCTCTTTACCTAAGGCA